>NC_056727.1:723355749-723528249 GCF_019279795.1 Protopterus annectens | reverse complement strand
GGATGTCATCCATCTATTGACTTCCAATGTGGGAAGCCACATCAGGGTTCCTGTACATGGTCCTAAAGTGCAACTCTATCTCTCATATAGAATGCATTCAGCCCTGACGCTGCAAGGCCATATAGTGCCCTTGGCCAATGTTCATGACATGAAAGCACCACCCCAGCACTGCAGGTTGTAATGCCTCACTATCCCTAACTTGATACCCCCATGAGTGGCTAACACATACACTATCCATTGACTTTCTACCTATAGTAGCATTGCTGTCACCTGTCACTGTGCGTCACCCATCTTTGCAAATGAAGATGACTGTACCTTACCCCTCCATCTGGCCTCTGTGGATAAGGTAACATTTGATGCACAGTGTGGCCAGTCAGTGTGTATTGTAATACATAGTTTGGGTGTATTAATGCATATATTGCTTTTATTCTGTGCCGCTATTGTCATACACCATAGCTGTAGATCAGTCACTACATCCTTTGTCACTGTTGCAATGCCCTGTGCCCTCCTTTGCCACACATGGAGTGCCAATGCACCTAGTTACTTTGACAACTGTGCATTTGACTCTTCCACCTCCACTGCAACGTTTGTCAGGCAGTGCTGCAATAATCCCTAGTTGTATCCACTTCTGTCCTACAGGTGTATCCAAACATTAGAAGCATGCCATTAGGAGTCTGAGCACACGTTTGACAAAGTTCTGTGTGTATGAATTCATGGTGCTGTACATATTTCATCCGAGGTCTAGATGTTTCAGATGGGGGTCATCAGCCACAGTTCTAAGGCTTTTCCTGCATAATCTGCAATGCACAACAGTGGACAGTACTTATTCTCACCTGCATTTTTGCAATATTTGTACACACAAACTAAATGACCTGTGGGAAGTCACCCTGCATGAAACACTGGGAAAAGTTGCACATGTGCCAAACATGTGACTCATGAGACACTGCCAGATGATGCACAGAAACACTGCCTTGTGTATATTGTTCTATGCATTACACAGCACCTGTCAGTTGATAGAGAGGAAGTCCTTCCTGTTTATATACAGGATGCCATATGCAGCAGTTGGGCCTTAATGCCATTGTGGGCACAAGTAATCCTCAGGGGAATGGTTTATGTTGTAAAATGCCAATATAGAGTTGCTTCTTTTTTCTGCTGTCCCTGGAAACCATCTCTGCTCCTTCCATTCTGCAGCATCACATCAAGGAGCTATTATGGGATCTATAAGGATGACCCCCTCCAAAATTACTAATGTGTCCTCTGTTGGAAGCTAAAAGGTCTCCGTAACAAGGATGTTTAATGATGCACAGGCATAGGCAGTCCTTGAAAACCCATGGATTTCTTGACTGGATGACATAAGTCTGCTAACTCCATGTGGAGTCTTTGTCCATGCAGTAGTGTTTCAATATCTCCCAGTCATGGAGGTGATGAACCCCTTTGTGATGTGGAGGGAGATGGTCCTTAAAATTGCAAGCATGGCTCCAAGTGTGGCCACTAACACTTGCTGCACAGCTAAGGCTTGGCTATTCCTGGCATAATAGGGTGAAGGAAGCCCCTTTGCACTGAGAAATCCTGGTATTCAAGAGAGAGGACTACCATGGCTCTTCTTTCTAAATATATAGGTATCTGAATTGCTCTCCCATGTTTGTTTGTTTTTGCCATTTGTACATGTGGAGTCTCATTAGCATTATGCAATTTCCATGTTATTATGCTGCCATTTGCATACTATGAAATCTGCAGTATTTAACCCGTAGTACAGTTGTACTACTCATGTCTGTAAATCACCCTTTCCATCAGCATTGACACTCATTGCCCTGTTTCCCAAGATGATGCTTGAATTCTCCTAAAGGTTGAACCCTTCACCTAAATGCTTATATGCACGGTAGCAAACAGCAGTAGTTCATTTTAGATTTTATTCTTAATATCATCAGGTAAATGATTCTGCAGTAGCTTTATTAATCATGCACGTGACAATGCTGATTTATCACAGAACTTGTTAAAATAGGTTTGAGATTTTGGACTTCTTAGGTCCATGTAAATGCTCAAATATGTATTTTATGATTTACGATAGCACCATAAAACTGTATTACACACACACCCTTGTTTGTATAAAATCCATATACAAGAAAAGGTAAACACAGTTGGCTATTGTATAAGAGGTTAGGGTGGTAACTACATAGCTGCAAATAGACTGCAAACAGACCACACACCCTGTCTATCTTTAGTTTCACAAAAATTAAATGTGCATTAATTAAACAGGTGGATGACATAGAAGGAAAACCTAGAGGAATTAAAAAGGAAATAATGCATAAATTAAAAGAGCTTGCTGTAAAATCTATAGAAAATAGTGGATTTTCATACTGGTATTATTAATTGCAAACTTTGATGTAATGTTACACTGCATTTTCAGAGAGATAGAGAGAATGACTAGTGTGCTAGAAAATGAATGTTCAAAAGGACTGCTACTAGAAATGTCACACCAACCTAATAGTATAGATGCAAGGGCTTTTACAGCACATTGTGGATCTTAGCACACAAAGAATATATAAACAAACACTTCATTTGAAATTGAAGCCTGGGCCATCAGGGTAACCATACTAGGTGGTTTATTAAGTCAGTTAAGACCTAATCAATACACTGGAACACATCGCTTTTTATACATGTGGGATCCAAACAAATACAAATGAGAAAAAAAAAACAAAAAAAAAGTACTTCAACATACCTCTCACATGGGTCTATTTTAAATGATTGAGTCATCAAAACATTGACACCCAGAAGATTGAACTTTTTACATCAAGACTGCATTAGTCTGTAAAATGCAGAAAGTCAACATTCATATTATTGAAATGACAGTTGTAGTTAGCAGACATGTAAAACACCCTCCCTGGTCACGTACAGAACACAAAAGCCCATTTCAGTAGGGAACACTGTAAAATGAAACAAAACAAAACTGAACAGATGCTAAATAAATATTTTACATGACAATCCCTGTGTCGAATATATGTGTGTGTGTGTGTGTGTGTGTGTGTATATATATATATATATATATATATATATATATATATATATATATATATATATATATAGAGAGTACTGATACACACACCCAACATTCACAAAAAAGCCATTCAGACAACACATGGAAGACTTACACAACACCAGTAAACAGCTGATGTGACGGTGTTACAATGTTGTGGCTGATCTAGACTGTATATGTCTAAATGTGTGACACAGGCAGGAATGAAGAAATATAATGCAGAAATATTTTGTGGTAAGTTGGTAGGTGCATACTGTCTTGTGACAGCATTACATTTTCAACACCATTGTGATAGCTTTTAAATATTCAGCAAGGCTGTAGCTGTCTTTGTGATCTAGAACATGGCTAAACCGCTCCTGTCTGTGCTGCAACTTCCTTTTCTTCATGAAGGGGGGGGGGGGGGCAACCTGAACTAATACTAGCATGTAGTTCTACCCTTTTCTGTTCTATCACCAATGCAGACAACACAGAAGGTAGTTTGGTGATACATCTGCCCAATAAATATCTCATTCAGCCATTCCATGCCTCTACAGAGTTTTGGGTCCACGCCATTAAGAGCTTATTCAATGCAGAGAGATATTCCAAAAGAGAATTGGGAACACAGGTGTAAACCATGCTGTAAAACTGAACATGTTTTAAATTTCCTCACTTTACCCAACATATAATACTCAGTAAAGTGAATTAGCAACTCACCCCTCATTTACAAATTCCTCACTCAGTTCCTCCAAAGATAAGCCAGCATATTTCTGATCTAGAAATGCACGTGTCACAAGCTTTTTCACTTGCAGATTAAATTAGACAGATGAGCCACAAAATATGCTCAGCCCTAACTTTTGCTCCTTACACCAGATGTTTGGAATATAATGGAAGAAGCAGCCAACTTTTTATAGCTACCAGTTTGAAATTACACAAGACAAACTTCACCTGCACCTCTGGCTGTTCAGTGCTCAACATCATGAAAAACGCTGCTACATAAAACGCTGCCACATTAGACTGTAGCTTTTCAGAGATTTCTTGGACATTAAGCAGAATATGAGTGGGATGGTTTTAGTGATACCACTGTACTTCTGAAAGCCATGAATGCTTAGAGTTGCCGGTATACCTGAGCGCTAGTATGAAAGGCACCAAACATTAGCCAGACTTGGTCATTTGGCAAGTCTACCAGGTTTTGTAATGGTAGTTTTAGATGTGGAATCGGACACACGCTACTACACTTGAAAGATTCATTTTTAAGGAGTTCTGCTTTATATCAAGATTTTCAAGAGACACATCATAGGCTGTTTTTTGTAATCGTGCTTCTGCCTAATTTGGTTGACTCTCTGAAACAAAGGCCTTCTGTTGAGCATGGCTACAATGCTTTCTACAGATGTGCTTGCCATGAAATCATCAACTACCAAGCGTCTCTACAAATCTTAGCCATGTCCCTAAGTTCAATACAACTGTATACTTCGCTACCCCTGCTGGGCCACTAATGTGATGGCGTATGGTACATTTGTAATTCCTCCTTATTTGCCGTACATACCAAATACATTTTATTGTGTAACACTTTTCCAAATTATAGACATACCCATCTATAATCAGTACCTCCTTTCCTTTTTGTGACTCTGTTATTTTGTAGATGCCACCTTAGTTCTTTGGGGGGCAGGCTGATGATCATGACTTTGTCATCGCTGTGTGAAGATATTGAACATAATACCCAGAGTGAGTTAGAAAACAGATGCTTTTATACCTGTGTCTTCCTGCATTTGTGATGTAATGCAATTTTAATGTAAACAGTTCAATCTTTTGGGTGTTCATGTTTTGCTGAGGGAGTCATTTAAAGTAGATTCCTCTCCAACAACTCATGGTCAAGATGCATGAGCCTATAAACTCTCCCAATATAGTACATATAAACTGTATTTTATTACAATAAACAACCCCCTCATTTAAGGCTCAGATGGACTATCTTTCCAAGCTTTCAGGACAATGTAAAACTAAAGGCCTGGTCATTACCCAAGAGCCCAACACTAGAGAAATCTGACCTTAAACTAGGCTATCTGGAACAATGTTCAAACTGCTTCTTGCATTCTGCTTTTTATTTTCCTGACAAGACCAGCAAAATATTACATTTGCTTTGCTTAACATAAAAAGAAAGCCACTTCAACCTTGACTTTTCAGATGTGAAAATAAGAAATCTGCATGCTTTTGTAACTCAGACACATGCATGCATGTGCAGCACACTCGTACACATGTACACATACATGCACTCTGACATATAAAGGAATAAATGATGATTAATTACTTCAGCAAAGGTTTGTTTGTGGCTGTATGCATGTCAGGGGTACAGAAGGCTGATTTATCGAACAATGTTGGACACACATTCCTTTTATTATCATTTTGAATGCATTTTCTTTAAAAAAGTTGCTAGAATAACAGGATCTGTGATAGCATACTTTTTCTTTAGGATATGAAATTCAAATATATGTCATTATGTAGGGACTCCAGTCCTCTGTGATGTACCAAAAAAAATCACAAAAACATTAAGAGGAACGGATCAAAAATAACAGCAAATCTTTGGAGATTCTGCAAAAATCTAGACATTTGAGAGGTATGTTGACGGAGTATTTTTTTTAATAGCTATATTATAAAGTCTCTGCACTTACAGACTATAGTTCTTGTCAGAACAGTGTAACTCTTCTAAACGGTATTCATCATATGTCTGTTGTTCTGAAGGATGGACTCCAATTTCAAGAGAGTCAGTTGAACACTAATTCATAAACTGTAAGACATGACAAATCTCATTCGTTTTGCTCTCATAAGACAATGCGGATAGTTGGAGGCAATGTTTTACTTATATGAGCTGTTGTGCACCTCCACGTATCCTGTATCAATAAGTGCTCATCTGACGTCTCACTGTTTGAAACCACTGGTTACTTGACAGCATTTTTCATTTGTGAATAGCGTGACACTTGGTTCCAATATTCCTGTGTTCAGGAGACAAAAATAAAAAAAACTTTGAGCTCAATGTGCATCTAACAATAACCGTTGTTATTTCCACTGAATATTCAAATTTCAACAATGATTTCCCAGCAGACATCTGTTAGTAACTTTCATTTTGGTAGGAAAAGTATCCTAATATTTTTATTTTTGTGTTTGTTTTTATTTTTTCACATACAATTGAAGTTGTTCCCATTGTAAACAAACTTGAATTCATTTAGTAATGTTATTGAAACATTGTTAGATTTTCTTTAGCATAGGAACATTTCAGAGCTAAAAGAAATGTACAAAGCCAATGTGTTCAAAGAGTAATCAGTGGTCCATATCATGTGGCAGCTGAAAGGGCAGAGACCACAGAAACATGAGGTGTAGCAGGAAAAAAAGGAAGGAAATAAAATCCTTTACACTGGCTAATACTAACACATCTATGAATGCATCTGCTACAGTGGATACTGCTTCTTAAACAAACGGAAAATAAGTTAATGGCACTGCTCCCACTGGAGAAAAAGGCCAGCAATGTGCTTAATTTTGCCTCATAACCAAGTAGAAGCAAGCAATCCATTAGGTAATTTGCTAAGTCAGGTCCAAAAAAGGATCCTCGTACATCGCACAATTCATTGCTGGAGTTCCAGGCTCATGTCTTGCTAATATTTGTAAATGTTTCTCTATGGCAAACCCATTCCCTGCTTAGGGAAGCAAGGCAAGTCCTGACACCATCACAGGACTTGCCTTCACCAGTCGCACATGTGCCATCAGTCATTAAAACATTACAGGTCAGTTCACCAATACTGCAGCAATTAGTGACTGTCACAATCATGAAGGTATCACAATTAGTGACTGTCACAATCATGAAAAAGAATATTTTAAAGTGGCTAAACAGGCATAAACAAATACTATATTCCAAGTTAATCAGTAACTTTGAAGACTGCAGACTGACATTAGTCTGCTAGCATTCATTCCATGTGTACGGTTCTCTTCTGCTACCTCTACAAAAGGAAAATATTACTCTCATATGTGCATTTTTCTGAGATAGAGAATTATTAAATGAACTTGACTGATTTTCTTGAAGCATAACTCTCAACTTCTTAGAGCAAGAAATTTAGACAAAGCCATAAAAAATGGAGGGATAAAGACCCAAATACGGACTTTTTTAAATATTGATCTTACAAACTTAGAAAATTGATAGAATAACAGGTTTTACTTTAGTATTAATTTTTCTGAAGGCAATGAAATCTGAAACTCAAATGTCTGTTATTATTTTCTGTTTTCAGTGTTTAATGACTTGTCAATTATTTGTCAGAAAACTTCAATTTTATGAAAAATGGACCAAAAATACAAGGGAAAAACCTGGACATTCAACAAAAATCTGTACAGTTGATAGGTATGTTTTCAAGCAATGTCTTAGCTTGTGGGGGGGGGGGGGGTCAAGGGTGCCAGCATATCTGACTATCCATCAGAGAGTGATTTGGTGAAACTGTTCATTTATAAAGACAAGAGCATACCAACATCAAGAAAGACAACATATGTTAATATTAATATTAATGCAAAGCACTTTTGTGAAAATTTATATCTCTCATAAATAAACAAATTTCTAACTAAACTGTTTTGAACTAGAATATACATTTTCATTATTTCTGTTGTCGGTAAGTTAATATCTAGAACTTTAGAGGCTGAGGACACCATAAATAGGCCTCAAATGTATAATGCTACCAAATAAGGTATGTATATTCGCCTTTGGGTTATTAAGTCCAAAAGTATCCCATGGCACAGATGCCAGTACTGAATATGGACTGCATGAGGTGAATAATACACAGATGTCAGTACTGAATATGGCCTGCACGAGGTGAATAACAGACACTCAGAATGGATTACAGGAATGGGAATCAGCAACACATTGATTAAGGCTTTCATCATTGCAAGGGGCAGCTCAAGGAAAGGGAGAACTGCATCCCTTTACAGTCTGAACAAGCACATTGTCTCCTCCTCCTATCAGAGTTTTAAAATGTTATATAATCTGATGTTTGGATTATTAAAGAGGAAACAGAAGATCACCCTTCTCTCACAAAAGTGCACCTCCTGTTTCTCTTAATTGCTTCACACATTGCCAGTTTTGCCTTGTGTGGATTGCTTAAACTGTTAATCCTCTCTTTTTCCTCCAGTTTTTTGTATCTCACTCATTATTTTTATTACTTCCTTAGTGCATGGTTCCTGACTGGGTTGCCATTTCCTAGTTGTCACTTTCCTAGATACTATTAATATCAATACTATCAATGCCAATGCGGTGGTGCAGTGATTACCGTTGTTGCCTCACGGCAAGAGGTTCTCTGGTTTGATTGTCAGTGAGAGTACCTTCTGTGTGGAGTCTGCATGTCCTCCCTGCAATTGACTGAATTTTAAAAAAAGACATGCAGGTAGGTAGTGAGTGTGTGTGTGTGCCTTCTCTGAAGGCTGGGCACCAGGCTGGCAGCTTGACACTGTAAAAATCCACATAGAGTAATGTGGGGAGTAAGAAGGCTTGGGTAAGGGAGAGTCTGGAGGACTGAGTGACATATTTTCTATGTCTGTATAGGAGTCCAGGTTTTTGATGAGTCTTTTTATGCACTGCTGAGGATGGAGATCAAACTTAACTGGTCATCGATAATGATACCAAGGAGTTTGGTGTGAGGTTCAGTGGAGATAGTGGTGGTATTGAGTGAGGAGACAGAGAAGCTAGTCTTGTGATGTTGGAGGGTAGTAGGGAGAAATGAGAGAAGTTTAGTCTTCTTAGGATTCAGTACTAGCTGGTTAGAGTTAAGGCATTTTTCAACTGAGTAAAAGGACTGCTGGGTGAGGGTATGAAGGTGAGTAATGTTGGAGCAGGAAATGATTCTGGAATTGTCTGCATATTGAATAATGGCAGAATGTTGACAGTAGGAGTGAAGATCATTAATGAAGATATTGAAAAGTAGGGGTCTAAGGATCAAGCCTTGGGGAACCCCAGTTTGGATAGGAAGGAAGGGAGAGAAACTAGATTGCCATTTAACAGTCTGGAATCGGTTTGAGATGTAGCTAGAGAACCATGATAAAGCAGAGTTAGACAGGTTTAGAGAGGCTAGTTTGGAAAGTAGTTGCTTATGGGAAACAGTATCAAAGGCTTTGGGTAAATCGAGAAATAGGCAGGAAACTAGGTTATTATTGTTATGGGATACTTCAATGGTATTTATGAAGGAAATAATAGCAGTGGCAGTACTATGTTTTGAGCGGAAGCCATGCTGAGAGGGGGTAAGAAGTGTTTCTTGGAGGAGATAATCAAGGAGCTGTTTGTGGATACATTTTTCCATTATTTTAGACAGGGTCGAAAGAATGGCAATAGGTCTGAAATTAGTAGATTCATTTGTGTTACCACCTTTATGAAGGTGTATGACATAGAGTTTTTTCCAGATATTAGGCACAGTGTGTTCCTGAATGGATTGATTAATTAATACGGAGATGGGAAAAGCAATAGAATTAGCAGCTATTTTTAGGAACTGAGGGGGTAAGTTCTTCCCTGATGGAGAACAAGTTTTAAGTTTAGATAGAAGGACTTTATATAGGTTATGGAGACTGGGTTGAGTGAAAAGATGGCAGAGTGGGAGGAAATAGGGTGTGAGGGTTCACAAATGTTGTTTCCAGTCAGGGTGCAGATGGAGTCAATGAAGTAGTTATTGTGAAAAGTAGCAGTGTCTGTGGGAGAGATATTAGGGCAGGGGTTAGGGGAAGATGGGCATCCAGGATATAGTAGTTTATTAACAGATTGCCAGAGGTTTTGGGGGTTGGAGTGTAGATTCCCAAGTGGTTTATGGCAAAAGGTTTGTTTATCAAGGGTAACCTTTTTTATGGCTAAGTTTCGTAACTCTCTGTAAGTTTGAAGATTAGTGGAGGATTTGGATAGCTTCCATTTTTTTTTGTTCTATCTCTCTGATCCATGATTGTTCAAGTGGCTTGTGTTAGCCAGGGGGCAAAGTGAGTTTTGATCCTGACTTTCCTGATGGGAGCCAGGGAGTTAAGTGTTTCTAGAAAGATGTTGTTAAAGGACAGGACAGCTTCCACTAGTGGGAGATTGTAGAGGATGGACCAGTTGATTGAGGAGAGTAGATAGTTGAAAGTATCTGGGTTAAAGTTGGAGAGCTTTTGACAGACTTTATAAAGGTGGGATTTAATGAGCTGGGGGGAATGTCTAAGCAATGAGGTGGGATGGTGGTCACAAAGGGCATCAGGCAGGGTAGAAGAGTTGTGATAAAGATTAGGACCCAGTGAAGAGTGTGGCCAGAGTTGGTGTGTTTGTTGAAACAAGTTGGATTTGTGATTAGTTGAGAGAATCTGAAGAGTTTAAAGGAAGTGTTTGGAGAGTCAGTATCAAGGCCATTCTAATCAATACTGACATCACCCACGATGATGGTTTTGTGAGAGATGTTTTTAGAGATCAAATAGAGACAGTTTTCCAGGATAGGAAAGTTATTTCCTGGGGATATATATGGAAAATATGGCAAGTTTCTTATGTGTATTTATATGACAATTAGCAATGAGAATTTCAGATGGGTGAAAGTCTGAGGTGGCAATTGAGATAGAGGAGCAGGTGAGATGAGTGGCATAGAGGACAGCAACATGTGCACTTTTTTTTTTTTTTTTTTTTTTTTTTTTTAGGGTGATCATGCCGGAGGATGTTGAAGCCTGGTAGAAGCATTTCAGTGTTGGCTATATGAGGCTTAAGGCAGGTTTCAGAGAGGCATAGAATATCAGGGCTGTGCATGGAAATCCAAGCATGGAGGAGAGACACTTTGTTTAAGACAATTTGGATATTCATAGAGAGTAATGATAGAGTTTTGGTAGGAGTGGTAGTGAGCAGCTGGGAAGAGGAATTAAAGGTAGGGTTATGAAGGTGTGAGGGGTGAGTAGGAGCAGAGGAAGCAAGAGTTGGACCAGGGTTGGGATGTATATCACCTAATAGCAGCAATTCTAAGATGAGTAGTCTGAGGGAAGTGATATAGTGGAATTGTAGGTGGTGTTTAGCTTTGGTTCTAAGTGAGAGTGGAGACAGAGAGATAACCTTGAATGTTTGTGTAGTAGTGTTAGAAAGAGTAAAGAGAGATGGGGCTATGGTATAAGAGTGAGTGGGAGAGGAACTAGGGATAGGGTACAGGTAACAGTAGAATAATGAAATAAGGGTGGGGGTGTAGCTAGGACATTAAAGTAGAGGTGAGAAAGAGAGTAGGTGTTGCAAAGATAATAAGCAGGAGGCTGACTAGAAAGTATGACTTTAGGAAAGACATTGTGTAGAAAATGTGAGGTGTAGGAGGTTTTAAGTATGAACGCTTAGTTTTTGAGGGGGATGGAGAAGGGTAGACATGTAAAATAGAGAGAAATAATTGAAGAGAGAGAAGAGGAAAAATAATTGGACAGAGAAGCAGGCAGGCTAAGATTTGGCAGGAGGTGTGGTTGAAAAATGAATGAGAGAGATGATTGGAGAGTATAGGAGGAAGTGTAGAGGTATGGTGGGGCGTGGTTGGAAAGGAGGAAGTGTAAATCACATGAAAGTGGGGGTGGGTGGGAATGGAGGTAGGGTAGAGGAGTGGAGTAAGCCTGAGCATAGTGAGGGTGATAGGAGCGGGTTGGACCAGGGACTACAGAAACAGTTAGTACAGAGTAATTATTTCACTAGGAAGTGAGCAGCTTAGACTGTCCAGAAGAGGTAGCAATGGTTGTGGAAGGGGGGAAATAGAACAGAGCCATATGAAAAGTAAAGGAAAAAAGGCAGCAGAAATATTGGACAATGGGAATGACTTCCAGAAACAAAATAAGAGAAAATGGTAGTAGAGAAAAGCAAAAGAAGAAAAAATAGTCCAATTAGAGAAGCGGAGGTGTATAGGAAAGTAAGGCAGGGGCAAAAGGTAGGAGTTTTGAAAGTTGGGTTCATCAGAGAAAGGAGAGGCAGGCAGGCAGCATGCAGCAGGGAAAAAAAGTTCTGATAGCCAAAGAATGATGGTAGAGAGAAATAGAAAAGTAATGTAAGAAGTCAAGAGAAGGAGAGAGCAAGATAGAGAGAGAGAGAGAGACGCATACAAGAGTGTATAGGCCTTGGTCTTATATTGGGGGTGTGGGGTTCAGTGGTGTGCTTCAGCAATAAGTTAACTTACAAGTCTAATACAGGAGACTTAAACCTAAAAATACAGGGTACACATACATAGCACTTTTGATAAAAGAGGTAATTGCAGGTGCCAGCTGGACTGAGTAGAGGTATATCCAAAAGGATTCTGACCGGGTAGAGGGATGTTTAGCACCTTTAGAAAATCACAACTGCAAGTGCCTGGAAGAGGAAGAACCAACAGCAGATTAGATTAGATTAGATTAGGGTATACAGAAGAAGATATATTACTACACGAAAGGTGGGTAGGATTAGTCAAGAGATAGAGAAGAGAAAAAGGGGGAAAGAAAAGGAAAAGGAGCTGAAACAGACTGCAGAATATGGGGGGAGAGAAATGAGGAACTAAGAAAAATATGAGAGCAGAGGCAAGAGAGAGAGATGAGTGAAGGGAAGTGAGATAAGTAGGATATAATAAACAGTAGGGAGTTTTAGCGGAAATAAAGTACAAAGTTCAACAAGCAATATGCAATTATGCTGTCTAAAACAGTTATATAATAGCAGTGAATAACAATATTTAATTTAAAATACACTCTGCATGCTTCATCATGTGCACAAATACACCTGTACAACTTATTATGCAGCATCAAAAGGCAACACTGATATTTCGACTATGCTATGGCCATAGCAGTTTAGGAATACACTGTAAAGACACTTTATTAAAACAGAGGGTGTAGTAAATGTAGGCTCCAGTCAGTAATGACACTAAGCAACAATATAGAAAAAAAAGGAAAATATGGCTGAGGCAGCCTGAAGGATATAACAAGAACAGCAACCAGGTAGGGTAAGACACAAACCGCAACACAGCATCATTCAGCAGTAAGCAGTTATGGAGCTTCGGTAACTAGCAAGAGCCAAAAGGAAAATATGGGCACTTATTGCAGTAAAAAAAGGAGCTACATATCAAAGAAAATAACATGGGTATGGCCAGTAAGTCACTATCAAACAAAAGCAGTAGCGAGCTACTCAAAGGGGATCCGCTGTCTATAATGACCTGTGGAAAAAGAAAAACGTGTGCACAACCGCATTTCCACAAAAACATAAGACAGTAGTTACCCGCGCAGTTTATGCCTAGTGATCGAGAAATGAGATGTAGCACTGAAATGATAACTACACCAGCAAATAATAGCAGATGAAATAACCACAGGCTAGCAACTATAACAAAATATGTATAACACAAATAAATCCAGGGGAAGACCTGGGTCAATTATAACTGTCGCAATAAAGGCGCAGAAATACACAATGTATAACAGACCAAACCATACAGGTTCAACCCTGAAATAATTAACAGTTACACGTCAACTCAGTACAAAATGAAGGACAGTATAGTACAATACAATAAAGTACCTTAGGCTGAAGTGGCCTAGTACCACCACTGAGGACCTGACGACTGTTTTCAGTAGCAGGGGAGCAGGGAAAGAAATGGTGCGAGATGCCAGCAGATGGTTTTAAGTGACTGAAGGCATGATGGGAGTCATATTTCTTATTTTTGTTCAAACCTTTTTCATCTTTCTGGGACTCTCTTGCCTGTTAACTATCCACATTCCCAGGTATCTTATTTTCAGGTGCCTCTATAACTTCAAGTATTCTGTTGTCAGTTCATATGTTGGTGCAAAATTCATGGTAATCGCCTTTGTTTTATCTTCATTAATCACATTAGCTGGTATGTGTGAATTGTCTCAATATGCCAAATAATGTTGGTATACCACTCTCCATTTCAATGGGTATATATTATAATAACATCTGCAAATAGGCCCCATTTTCCTTCCCTATTTGACCCCCAAACACTGATATCTGACTGTCATATTCTTTGTGTCAGTGACTGTAGATATATTGAAAACAAAAGTGGAGATAGCGGGCAGCCCTGCCTTGTCCCGCTCTCTGTTTGAAATTCTGATGATATCCTACCATTTATTTTTTGGGCTGCCTTTGAGTCCTTGTATATTTCTTGAAGTATTTTAGTAAAATCTGGTAGAAATCCCATATTGTTCATCAATTCCTCACAAAAGGAATCAGTATACTCTACCAAAAGTTTTCAGTGTATCAAATCCTATCAATATCATCCCCTGCCTTCACTCTGACCTACCTACATTACTATATGCATCTTTAATATATTGTCAAATGTCTGTCTCTCCTTTATAGACTAATTCTCAGCATTTTTCTTGCTAAATTCTCTGTTAATATAGCTGCAAGCACTTTACAATCATGATTGAGCATTGAGACTAAGTGATATAAACAAGGGTTACCTGGTTCTTTTCTCTCTTTTAATATCACTCACATTGCAGCCCTCATCCATGACTGCAAAATAATCTTTTCTGTTAATATCATACTGAACATATGATGTCATGCTGCCATGCTTCAGTAATTTCTGCCTTACATTCCTTTTAGAACTTGGTTGGTAAACCATCCCACCATAGGTTCATAGGTTCATAGATTAGTACTAAACTAACTGCCCTTGCGAGCCATTTTAAGCCTAGCCAATTATCTCTTGTGAGACTCGAACCCTGCACCTTGTGTTTGTAAGGCAAACACCTTAACCATTAGGCCACCCTCCCAACCCTGCTTATTTTTCCTATGGCTTCCTTTCTCACTTGTTCTACAGTTTCTTGTCCAGCTATGGGCCTTATTAGCTCCTGTCTCATCTTCTCTGTAAGTCTTGGTATCATTAATCCTTCAAAAGAATCTCCTGCTTTTATTTTTTCAGTTTCCATGTTATCTTTGCTTTGTATAAAACAAAAAGTGATTAACAAGTTGAAAACTGTATTTTGTCTACTTCAAATATACATAATAAGCATGACTCCATCAACCTTTTTATTATGTAATTTACTCCATGTTTCTTTGATACTCCACCAATGATATTGTACTATTTCACAATTCCACCACATATAAATATTATCTATTTCTTTTTTTCTGCATCTCCAGCACTTTGGAATCTCCCACTGACTTTCCTCACCCAATCTTCTTGGAGTCCTGTACTTTTAGTGTAATAACCTCATGAGCTGGACCTCACTGACAGTGAAGCTTTTATCACCTTCACCATTTTTCCAACTCTCACTCCATTTCTAATGTATCTTTCTCACTGTACTTTCTTTAACCCACCTGTGATGCCCCTGCACTGGCCCAGTAATCAAGGAGCCTCAGTCCTCAACACTAGCACCAGTAAGGGATGTACACATTGGGAGGATGACAAGTACACACACAGTAAAGTACAATTTCCCCAATTTCCCTTAAGAGCACACAGAGATCACAGTCAGTCTGGGGGCTGGTTTCTCCTTCTTTCTCCAGATCCCCAATAAGACTCCTGACTGGCACAGCTATATGTTTAAGATCTCAGCTGAGGGGTCAATCCAAGACCTCCAGTACCCTCTCTGTCCAACCAGTGCTTCATATCCCTGCTCAAGTAGATGACACACACACACACACACACACACACACACACACACACACACACACACACACACTTTGAGATTTAAATTATATACAAACACGCAGACACTCCTGGGGAAGCCTGGCACAGGTTTACTAGCTGTGCCCCCCTCTGCTTAGACTATAAGGTAGATATCACTACCACTAACCCCTATTTAGCTACTATATGGCCCTTACAAAGGGTGACCAATCCTATTGTGTAATGTTACTATTATCCAAATGGTAAGTGTGACCAAGAGTCAGGCTATTTAGGAGTGGCCTGTACAGTATCACCAAATACATATGCAAGCACTCTAAAAGCTTAAATATGTCTCACAAATATCAGCCACAAAGATAGGTTTAAATACATTTAATAATAAATAATAAAAGTACAAGACAACAGTCAATAACTCAACACAGTGACTACAGAGTTCAGAATCACAGGAAATATTTTAAAACAACATTGCAGGACAGTCTCAAATAAATACAGAAAACATCTAAGCTAATCTTTACTATATTCCTGTCTCTAAGAGAACTTACTTTTCCCTACTTACTTACTATTAGCAAGGCAAGTGCAGATGTTGATTAGTAGATATTCTGCTAGGTCCAAGACAAAATACAAAATGCCAGTCTCTCTCTCTGAGAGAGTTCTTAAATCAATATCACATTTTACTGCTGGGTTATCCTGGATAACATCACTTTTTGTCACCTGCCTTCAGTTCACAGGCTAAACAGATACTTAGAATTTAACACCTTTGTGTCAAAAATTCATATCTCTCAGAAGTTTGCTCAGAAATGGAAGTTGCAAAACAATAAAACACTTTTACATTTTAAACCTAGTAATTATTTCTGTTTTAAGACAATAGAAAAACATCTAGCTCTAGCCATTGTCTGCTTGCTGAACTGAACTGAGATATAACACAATCTTAAAACAGTACTTTCAACTTAGTTTCTTGAAGTTTTGCAAGTTAACTCTGTATGTTCCAGTTTCTACTATTAAAACATACATTTGCACATGTATAGTTCATATACATTTCTGTTCTTTTCTAGTAGGGTACACTGTGGACACATCCTTGAAGCTCAGTACTGTACAAACCCTGTTCACCACACACTTCAGCACCAGTAGTTTAATATACACATAGCATATAGTTCTCTTACATTTGTAAGACAAGCATATGAATCATATTAATTTTCACAAATGACATAGAATTATTTGAAAAATTACAGCTATCTGGGCTGGCAGTGTCACACCACCTTTCCCTCTTTATCAAAACTAACTTTCACCCTATCATGCCTTTCCTTATTCTTCTTCATGGATAATTTTTTTATTCCATCTTTCCACTCCACATGTACTACTCTACCGTACTTTTCCCCATTATCCTCCTGACCACCCCTTTGTACACCAGTTATTCTCCCTTCCCCAGTCCAAAAAGCCACCCCTTATCTGATCATAGTCCTAAATTGTCCTTTCATCCCATCTTCTTGCAACTGGCCCACATATCAAAATCATTTCTCATCCCACTCCCTAAACATCTTCTTAAACAACTGCTGCTGTTGCTGACTTATTACATCATAAATTGATCCTCACTCTTATCTTCTTCTTCATAAACTTCAAGTCTACCTATGCTGCCCTTTGTAGCTTCATAACCATATTATTTTCCTTCTTTCTGTCATTGTTTTTCCACATTTTCCATCTGATCTTCTCATACCCAATACTCTTCAGTATTCACATCACATTTACTCTCACTGCATAACTCCTAAACTTGGGCATACCCCCCCCCCCACAGCCTTCCTCCCTAACTATTTCCTTCCTCATTCTTCTTTTCTTCTCTCTTCACAAACATCATCTATATCTCCCTAGCCATATTGCTGATGTCTTTATCTACTCTCATTAAATATGTCATTAATGGCAGCACCATCACCCTTACTAGCCCAGTCCTCCCACTCATTGTATACATTCTTATCTGCCCAGTTGTCCAGCATATCTTTTATTGTATCCCACAACTCCTTCCATTTTTCCTTATCTCTTCCACTCTAAAAGTATACCTTAACCCCCAAGTCTTCTTTCCTCCCTTGACCACAGCAACACTAATGGATTTTGAATTACTTTCCTCACCCCTTTTACTAGAAACTTCTTGGATGGTTCTCCAGACCTGATTCTCTACCAAACTCTTCAAAGATCTTCATCAGTTAAGGTAGCTGTGATGATAGGAGATACTGCCAGCACAGCTAGCTGGAATTTTGTAAATAATTATATGTCATTTGTGAATATCAAGCTGATTGATACAAGATGCTTGTGTTACAAATGTATTAAAACTGTATGCCACTTGTATATCAAACTGATTTGTACAGATGTTTGCATAGAAAAGGTATTTGTAAAGTGCTTGTGTTTGAAATGTATCCACAGTGTGCCCTACTGGAGAGAACAGAAATGCACATGCACTATTGTAACTATTTAAATGTTTATGTTTTAACAGAGGAAACTGGAAGGTTAACATCAGTCCGGCAAACTTTATAATATATCTGAAATTAAATGACTCTATAGGCCATAAAGATGCTATCTCACAGGTTTCAATGCAGCCAAAGACACAAAGTCTGTACTTGGAAGATTTCTATATTGTCTTTGGGGAGAACTATTTACTTCTCTGGAAGCATGGATGTATGAAATGGTTTCATAACTTTCAGCACCTGCCACAGATCTGAGCAAAAGCCCTTGTGTGTGTATTTTCACATTGTAAGTGCTAAATCCTGCCAACTTACAGCAATGGGGGTTTGCATGGGAACAAGAAGTCAGATGACCAGAAGTGATGCCATTCTGCAAACTATTCAGAAGTAATATTTTAGATATTATTCTGAGAAGTCACTTAGTGAGACTGAGCATTCTGCATTCTGTCTTGGGCTTGACAACAAGAAGGACCATTCACCTCATCATCTGCCTTGCTCTATTAAATAAGTAGGTTATAGTAACTCTCTTAAATTCAGTCAGGAATATAGTTAAGCTCAGTTTAGATATTGTTTTTCTTTATTTGCCTGAGCCTGTCCTTCAATGTTATTTTAAATGTATCCTGTGATTTTTAAATTCCGATGTCACTGTGAATATATACTTAGTATTTTCTTGTTATTTAATTATTTATTATTAAATATATTGTGGCTGATCTTTGTAGAGCTATTTAAGTTTGTAGAGTATTTGCATATTTATTTAGTGACACTGTGTGGGCCACTCCTAATAGCCTTGCTCTTGGTCAGACTACCATTTGTATTAATATTAACTTCACTCAGTACATTGGGAACCCTTGGAAGAGCCTTAAGGTAGCTGGCAGGAGTGTCTGGTGGTAGTCACAACTACCTTATAGTCTGGGGAGAAGGGGGCATTACCTAGTAAATCTGTGCCAGCCTTCAGGTCTGTGTGTGTGTGTGTGTGTGTGTGTGTGTGTGTGTGTGTGTACATCAAATCTCGAAGAGTGTGGGTGTCAGCTACTTGGGCAGGGATGCGAAACACTGGTTGAACAGACATGGTGCTGGAGGTCTTGGCTTGGGCACTCAGCTGAGGTCTCAACTCTATAGCTGTGCCAGTGTGGAGTCTTACTGGAGATCTGGAGAAAGTGGGAGAAACCAGCCTCAGACTGACTGTGTTCTGCATGTGCTGTTAAGGGAAATTGTGCTTGATTGTGATTGATGCAGAGAGCTACATCTGGAGATACTTGTGTATACCTGTAATCCTCCCAGTGAACGTCTTCCACTGGTGCCAGTGGTGAGGACTGAGGCTCCTTGATTACTGGCCCAGAGGTGGGGCATCACAGTAGCAATCCTCCTGTATCCTCCAATAATAACAAGTAGTTGTCAGTAAATGGTATATACTTCTTAAATTCTTCCTTAAGTCATCAACTTTCTATCAAACTATTTATCCTCTACTGTAAGGTTTCATTAACTGAAAATAAAGAAGTCTGGTGATAAAGGAAAACTGTGTCTTGTTCCTCTCCCTATGCTCATCTTGTCTGATAAATCCCAGTTTACCCTGATTTGAGCATTTGGTTGCTTATATGGATGTCTGAACCAGAGCTTGTCCTGTCCCCAAAATCTGCTCTAGAGTTTTCAGCATAAATTATTGTCAAATTAAATGCTTTCTGCATATACATAAGCATTGCACATGCTCTGTTTATTTCTTTTTCATACCAGCTCAAAAATGTAATAACAATCACCAATTCTTGCTATAAATACTCCGGCTATAAGTCTGGCATCACTATTGCATAATGGGGTGACACAGTGGTACAATGAGTAGCATTGTTTTCTCATTGTAAGAGGTTCTCTAGCTCAATTTTTGGGTGGGATGCCTTCTGTGCAGAGTTTTAATGTCATCCTGTGTTGTGTTTGCATGGATCCCCCCCCCCATGTTCCAGTTTCCTTACACATCCCAAAGACATAGTCAGTGGATTGGCAACTTTATATTACCTATATATGTGAGTGCAACTCAGAAGAAAGGTCTGACAATCTACTTCCATTCCTTACTTGAATAGCAAACCCTGTGGATATCAATGACTCTTCATATGGTCACTATAGGAGTCTGATGTGACTTGTCAGAAATGGATGGACTTCATAATAAGACTGGCCTATAATTTGCAGGGTCCTGTATCACCCTTCCTGGTATATAACACACATTCTTCCCCCCATATGATTTGTCATAGACTCTCCCTCCTGCACCAGTAATAGTTTATAATAGTTGATTGACAAAGCACCTGAAACATCTGCTTTCCATCTTTTTCATTTGTCTAATGACCTCACAACCTCTCCTGAACTAACTGTTTTGTGCAGCCTTTCCATATCTTTCTGCTTCAGTTCTGGTCCTCCATCTCTCATATGGAGCTTTTCTTACAACTTCTTGATCTCCCCCTTACCTCCTTATTTTGAGTAACCCTCTTACCTTCCTCCATCTCTATTCCAGCCACCCATGTCATTACTTCAAATCCTTAGGGTTGTACACTAATAACTTTGCATCAGTTCCCCACATTTTTGTCCCAACTAATTGCTAAAAAATATCTTTAAGGTCTAACAGGAGTTACTCCATTCTTCTCCTCATGGATCAGGCCTATTATTGAACACAATGCATTGTTCAGGCTGTAGCTTACAAAAATATCAAATAATTACAGACTCCAAAGTTTTCTAACCGAAAAGATCACAGCTCTAACGTTCCTGAGCTATCAACACAGGGGAGATTTTATTTTATTTTATTTTACATTTGTTAACCGGGCTAGTCTGGCTGGATACAATATCCATTTTCAGCAGAGGCCCGAGGAGAAAAGCTCCATTAACATACTAGTAACTTACAATAAAAAGAACAACAATCAAAATAAAAATCAAAACAGAACCAAACAAACAAAAATATATAAACATACAAGCAAATAAAGGACAAAGTTGTTATTGGTGTAGAGAACTGCAGAGGTATTATAACAAGAAAATAACAATGGAGAGGAAGCCTTCTTTTGTAGTAAATGCTAGAATAAGACTGACTAGTGAGAGGAGAAGAATTGAAACTAAACTGACTTATGGAGAGTCAAAATAAACTTTACACTATTTACAATTTAGAATAGAAAAATTTTTGCCAAGGCACTAGTATAGGAATGAGATAAGCATAGAAGAGATTTGCATAACGCTAGAAAAAGAAAAGATGACAAGATGCAGAGTTATAGCATGTAGTAGGAGCAAAAAGAGAAAAAGAAATTCTGCAGGTGGGTTAGTATAGGCATAATCAAAGGTTGAGAACAACCAGTAGAAGTGAAAAAGGGGGGGAACTGGAAAGAGGGGAATTTTTTCCTGAGCTCAGTCAGGATTAGTGCATGGGCATAGCCAGTGGGTTTGTAAGTGGTTTCTTATTTGTTTTTTGAAAAGGTGAGATGAACTTAGGGTGGTCAGGTGTATGGGAAGTTTATTCCAATATGATCCTACAGTGCTGGCAAATAAGGAGTCACCTGCTTTATTGTGGGATTTGAGAGTAGTTACTAGAAGCTTACTGGCTGAGCGAAGGGAAGTGAGATTTTTATATGGGGTGATGAGGTTATTAAGTATGGGTGTGTTGGAGGGGTAATGTATAATTTTATAAGTGATGACTAATTGTTGTAGAAGTATTATGTTCTGAAGTTCTAGCCAATTGAGTTTTTTTAGATTGAGACAGTGATGAGTACGGAAAGGGGAACCTGTGGCAAACCTGGCAATACTATGGTATGCTGTGTTAAGTTTTTGAAAGTTAGCTTTTGAAAGGTTGATAAATGATGGAGAGGCATAGAATAGTGTGGAGATGAGGTGAGTTTGGGCAAGAGACACTCGGGTAGTGGCAGTAAGAAAAGGCTTTAGTCTGTAGAGGGCACCTATTTTTTTATTAACAGTCTTGATGGTCAGATTAATGTGGCAGTCAAAGCTTAGCTGATTGTCTATAGTAACGCCCAGTAGTTTAGTGGAACAGTCAGGTTTAATGATAGTGCCATTACAGGATATAATGGAAAACGAGATTGGGGCAGATTTAAGGGTGGGGGTGAAAAGTAGTAAATTAGTTTTTTTGGGATTAAGGAGGAGACAGATATGTTGGAACCATTTTTCTGCTGCTGTAAAGACTTTTTGGGTGGAGGAGTGGAGTTCTTCTGGAGATAAAGCAGAACAGATGAGAGTAGACTCATCAGCATACTGTATACAAGTGGTTGTAGGGAGTGAAGTAGGCAGGTTATTAATAAAAATGGAGAAAAGGAGGGGGCCTAAGATGGAACCTTGTGGGACACCAATAGTGACAGGGAGCTGAGAGGATAGATGGCTGTCCCAGAGGACTGCTTGTTTTCTATCTTTCAAGTAGGAGTCAAACCACTGTAGTGCTGATGAATCAAGTGAGAGGGATTTTAAAGTATCTAGGAGAAGTTGATGGTTCACCATGTCGAAAGCTTTTGAGAGGTCAAGGAATAGTGCAGAGGAGTAAAGGTTGTTATTGCGGTTTTTGTTGATCACGTCTGTGAAGGAGAGAAGGGCAGTGGAAGTACTGTGGTGGGGCCTAAAACCATGTTGTGAGTCTACGAGTAGGTTATTTTGCAAGAGATGATATAAGAGCTGATGGTGAATGCAATGTTCCATAATTTTAGATAGTGGAGATAGAAGGGCTATTGGCCGGAAATTAGAAAGTTCGTTGGAGTTACCTCCTTTATGGAGGGGAATGATATGGGAGATTTTCCAGCAGGATGGGATAGTAGATTCAGTTATAGTTCTGTTAATTAATATGGAGATTGGGTAAGCTAGTTCAGTTGCTGCTAGTTGTAGATATTCAGCTGGTAGTTTGTCGGCTGAAGGGGTGCAAGGTTTAAGTTTAGAGAGTAACTTACGTATATAGATTGTGGAGACTGTATTAAATTTTAGTGTGGGGGTGCTGTTTTGAGGACAGGTGATTTGAAGGGAGGGGGGGGAGTCATGGTGTTTGCTAGAGAGGAGACTGTTTCAGAGAAGAAGTTGTTGAAGGTATTGGCTATTATAATGGGTTGGGTCTGAGCTAGGCTAGCTGGTGTAGGTGTTTTGGTGTTCCCTGGATGGAGCAGTTTATTGATTCCTGACCAGAAATGTTTGGGGTTTTGATTTCGGTTTTGCTGATACTGAAGGTAGTAATTCTTTTTATCCAGATAGGTGAGTTTCTTAGTTGTATTTCTCAGGTGTTTGAAATTTTGATGGTCAGATGGGTTTTTAGTGGATCTCCATTTTGTCCATAATTTATTTCTAGATCTGTCTTGCTTATCAGGCCATTAGAGACCCAGCTGACTTGGACCTCCTGTATCTCCTAAGTCCAATAACTCCAGCAATACTAGAACCAAGGACCTAAGTCTTCATCAGCAGGTAAATAAAATATGGTTGAGGGACAGTTTTATAACCCAGTTCCTCCCACACCTTTTTTCCTCCCCTGAATGTTAACCAGTGTAACCTACTATCCTCCTTTAAACAACCTACATGACTGGATGGCAATCCACAAGTTTATTCAGGGATTGATTGGTATGGTTTTCTTGGGAAAAAGGATGAAGCATGAGAAGAGGATACTGGTTAAGAGAATCAATAGCTTTTGAATATCTGTGCAATCTGTGAAATGAAATAATACCTTTGTATGTGCAGAGCTAGGGTGAGACAGACTATTCCTAAAAGAAAGCAGCTTTACTTTAAAGGCAGTTTATGTAACTTGTTCCCAGTTCACTAGTCTCAATAATCTTGGACAGTCAGGCTTTTATGGTCAGGTATTAGACCAAACACTGTGCTGATAACTATCAAATCACCTTCAAAGCCATAATTTCAAATAAGGTAGGAGCAGCAGATTCTCCAGGCAAATGGCTGAGTCCATCCTATCATGCTGCCGTTAAGGAATCAGGAAACAGAACAATGAAATCATAGTTGTGCATTATGAGTAAAATGTATTCCGTATAAATGGCTTGTAAGACTTTTCTTTGTGAGCTTTGTTTGGTCCTACAGACACTCACACATGACTATGCAAACTTTCAATCCATAACATGAGCAGTGCAACAAAGCAGCATTAAAAGATAATTATATTTGTACTGTATGTTAGAACAATAGTTAATAATAATTCTCATGTATACATATGCACTGAATCACAGAGTTAAGTATGTAAATATACTCAGTCTTGTGTGTGTCATTCTCCTTTATGTATACCACAGCACTAGATAACCAACCTGATACAGCAAGTCCCAAAACACGAAGACTGATGGCCAAAAAAACTAGAATTACATGTACAATGACCTGGATGGCCATGTTTCAGAATATTCCCTTTTCTCCTAAGTATGGCATTCTCAGATCTGATATAGATTAGGGTGTGTGTGTGTGGGGGGGGGGGTGCATGGGTGCTTGTCACTCTGCAAACAAGATGCTTAAAGGAAAAGAGCTATCTTTGAAATTTGTGCTTTTCGTGGGTTTTCTATAAATTTTTTTTGGCTTGCCGGCACTTGGTACTTCGAGTGCTAACATTTCAATATGGAGCCAAGAACTACCCACAGCTTCAATTTTTTAAAAACACCTTTATTGAATTATCACTTATGACACAGGCAGACCTACAGTTATATAAAAGTAAAAAAAAAAAAAAAAAAAGGCATATTACAAAGTTCACATTTACGGCGGTGGTGGTGCTGTGGTAGTGTTGTCGCCTCACAGTTAGACGTTGCCCGTATGATTCTCAGTTAGAGCGTCTTCTGTGTGGCGACATGCGTGAATGGGCGTTCCTTCATTGAAGGTTATGCATTAGGCCTGGCAAGCCAGTACGTAAAAATCTACTGCCAATCATTAGCGGACCAGAGTTCTGCTGTGGTGACCCCTAACCGGGAAAAAGCCGAAAGACACAAACAAACAAACATATAGTACAGAAGAATATATGTGATGTATAATCAAGCCAATGTTGCATAAGTTGTTCAATTCCTGCCTTCTCTTCCTCCTACAAGACATTGTTCTTCATGTATTGATCCCACAATTTCCATTTTTATTCTGTGCTGTTTGCTCCTACCCACTTGTAAAGATCCCACTTCCTGTTCTTTATGTCTGTTACAATATTCACTACTTTCACATCTTTCATTTAAGTGTAACACTGGTCACAAAAGAATGCAAAGTGTCACTAAGCTATTTATAAACTTATGTTGTAGCAAATTGGAAGGAATATTTCATCTGCAGTCTCACCATTTCCTTTTTTAATAACATAATTGCCTCCTTAACTCTGGATCAGAACCAACCCCTCTCATAATAATTTGCAACATTTTGTTTGTCTCAGCAACATCTTTTCATTATGATCCTTATGACGTGGTGTTCCAGTGGCTAATATTTTCACACTGTTTTCTGTCTTCATAAAAATAATTGCCAGTCAGTTTCTGAACATACTTTAGCATTTTCTAAATGTAGAAGGGAAAAAGACACCTGACTGCAGGCATGATGACAACATTTCATCAGGTCCAACCCATCAAATGCTCGTCCTGTTGAGTGAAGCCAATGATCTCATATTCTGGCCACAAGGCGGCATTATTTGCCTCTGCCAGTTCTGAGATCATGCAAATATTTTGTTTCTCCTCCTTTGTATTTTTTATCCCTTGATGTATCCCCGATATTTTTTCTTCCTCTTTCTTTCTCTCACTCACTGTGATCTCCACTTTAAGCCTATCCACCTTATTTTGACCTTGTGGAGTTTACTCCATTAACAGAATATTTGCTTTCTCACCATTCCATAACATTTCTCTAAATCTTCTGATAGCATTCCTTGGTAGTAGTCTTTTTTGGTTTGTATCTTTGCATACATATCCTTCCCTAAATGGTTTCACTCTTTTTCCCTTTCATACTTAAACTATCTTCCAGTATCTCAGATTTTATTGTACAGAGGTGCTCAACTTTTTTATCTTCTTCTAAAATCTGCTATTTTATAATTGTTTTAAAAATATTGTATCATTTAAATTGCATAATCACAATTAACGAAAATCTGAGTCCAATTGAAATAAAAAGTATAAGTTAATAATAAATAGCTACAGACCTTCCAATGACTTAGTAATTCTTGAATGAGGCTTAAGTATCTTGAACTGGCTGTATATCATGATTATTATTTAGTCTTACCTTATGGAAAGCGAAAACGAGGCACGCACGGAAGACAGTGGTGCATGGTCCAAACCATAAACTGAAGAGCCAAAATAGGACCAACACACAAAAAGACAGCAGGATATAATTCCAAATAATAATTTATTTGAAGGTAGTCAATAGGCCAACCTTCACAAAATTGCACAAACCGGTTTCGGCTGTTAGAGCCTTTATGGACACATAAAATAACTGCATATAACTCTAAGAATAACCTACAACTGTGCACGGTTGACAATTAAATAAGTAGTTATGACTGTCATTCACATTTAAAAAGAAAGACAGTGTTTCATACATTGCAGCTAAAATAAATATCATCTACACTGTTCCTAAATCAAAGAAAGCTCAATAAGAATGAATGCAAATTAAATACTGGGTTATTAACTCTTCTGATAGAGTTTTTATCACATTTCAGCTATTCAGCCAGTTGTGCCAAATGGAAAAAAACATGCTCCTCGGTTCCCCAACAGCAAGTTTTCAGCAGTACCAGAATAAGAGGCTCAAGGCAATAAGCCACAGTCCTCTTTTTTTGTAATAAGAACAGACTGTAATATATTGTTATATACTGAAATTTGTGATAGTGCACTATAGAAAAACATTCAGAAGTAGAAATCGAAACACTTCAGACGTTTATACAGTATGTTAGTCTCTACTGAAAAAAACTGTAATTTAACCCCATGCTGTCTACATCTTTATCTTGCGTTGCTATGAAAGTTTCAATGGAGCTCCCATCTTGTGCCAAAAATGTAGTAGTAATTGATTATTTCAGCAATCACTTCCAGGCATACTTCTTGAAAGAGTTTCAACTTAATGTGTGTATAGAGCCAAACTTTTTTAAACTGCATAATAAGAAGGCAGCAATTGCAGACAAAATGAAAATGCTAGACTATCTCACAAAAAGATTATTTTTTGTAATATCACTTGTTAAAACAGCACTGCAATAAATTCTGCCCTAAACCACATACACTCAAGAACATGAAAAAACTGACATATGCCTCAACAAGGCCTGCATATTTCCATTGCAAAGTTAGACCATCTCTGTAACCCAGTCCCTAAAGCTAATATGCTTACCATTCATCTCCAGTCCTAAAACAGCCACAGCCACCATTATATAGAAATTCAAAAATTCCAGCCTACGTCAATTCTAACAATTAAACTAAAACCAAAACTACACTCATGAAACTTAAGACTGTCTAAAATAGTGAGATCATTGCTATACTTCCCCCTTTTTGACCAGAACTTTGGAAACATGCCCCCTTTGTGTCATGTGATTCCTGTTAAACTATATTCTGAAGAGCACTAAAATCTTGTTTTGACATACAACTTGAACTTGTTTTAGTGCTCCTTCTAATTAACAAAACATTTCTAAACCTCTAGTCACAGTACCTTTTAAAGTTTAGTATTCTTGGAAGGAGTAATGTGGTGCCCAGTGGCAATATAAAATGTTATCAGCTAACTGCTAGATGTAATATCTGCTTCGCTACAGGAACTTCCCTAAAAACATGTCTAGCTTAGCAGTAACAGATGTTTACATTCATTCATTCAGCTGCATGAGGCTGCCACTGAATTCCAATACCCTGCAGCTGTGATCCTCAGAACACCAAGAATAAAAGTATAAATCTGGTGAATATATATCAAGTTTGAAGGGATGGTACCTTAGACAATTCCCCATGCATCAATTACAGCAATAATAGACCTGGTGTATATAAGTAGCAGGGTATAAGGCTTGCTGGGGACTAAAATGGTTTGATGGATTTGCAGTAAGTTTTGAGATTTGCTCTTTTTTTCTTTTTACAATCACATTTTATCAGAAATGCAAACCTACAACTATGAAAAACAGAGAGTCACTGCCAGCTGCACTTGTAAATTGCTTAGGACAACTTTTTTTTAGAAATTATCTCAAATTTATATTCAGCAACAGATATTATTTCAATGTTTGTTGTGTTTTGATGTATTCATATGTAACTAGATTGTGGTGGAAAACTGGCCTTTGTAGCGAAGTCCTCCTACCTGACAAAGCAAACTCGGAAGTAGCTGTACTTTACATTGTCCTAGGTGGTTTGTGTGAAGGCTACAGAGTATGCAGTGGTTCAGATGAATGTGGTTTATGATGGTATAATGATTTCTTTGGAGTGTCTAAGCATGGTCTTTAGAAATGGATTATCTACAAAATGTATTTTACTAACAGTAATAGAAAACACTGGTCAAAGTTGAAATTGTTGATCTCTGTCTTGCATCACATCAGTGTTGTGCTTTTGATCTTACCATTTATGTTGTATTAATTATTTATATCCTTTATGCTGAGATTCTTGATGTTATATTTCTTGACATTAAAGGTGCAGTTAATAACATTGTACAAGGGGTAGTTTTTGTGATGGAAAACTTTATTTCATATGTAAGTAATCATATGACATGACTTGTACTCAATGTGTTTGGTTATCCACAGCTTCTTTTCCACATTATATTTGAATAGAATAGTTTGAATAAATATGGCCTGGTATAGAGACCTGTGACACACACCAGTAATCTCCCATTGGGCTGGGTAGGTAATATTCAACCCTGATCTGTGCCCTGCTGCTTAACCAGAATTTTCATCTATACAGCTACATATATCAAATTTGTCATTCATTTCTTATGTGGAATAGTGGTGAATGCCTCAGCAAGGTCCATAGAACAGTATGCATTGCATTGTATTTTGAAAGCTTCTGTTATGCCATCATACAATACCAATAACTTTTATACTTAGTTTTCATAGTGTTTTCATACTTAACATTTTGGAAAAAATCCAATGTTGTGGCTTTCGGCTTTTCCCGGTTAGAGGTCGCCACAGCGGAACTCTGGTCTGCTAATGATTGGCAGTAGATTTTTACATGCCGAGTTTACCAGCCCTGACGCACAACCTTCAAAGAAGGTATGCCCATTCACGCTTGTCTCCACACAGAAGATGCTCTAGCTGAGAATCGAACAGGACAACGTCTTACTGTGAAGCGACAATGCTACCGCAGCACCACCACCACAGCGTGAAAAAACACCTTATCAAGCTAAGAAAAAACACTGAGAGAATGACCCAGTGATAAGTGAGCTGGTATACTCAATATGAAGCAAAATGTCTGATAAACTGAAAATACAGCCACAAAATAAATATCCTTTTATTCAAACCAACAAAAAAGTTACACCTAGCTCTTTCATCCCAACTTATTAAAAGGACTTCATCAGAGGAATTTATCAATCCCAACATACTGTTTAAAAAAGGCAAAAGCCCGCAAAGATACATTACAGCACTGGAGAACAAAAACACGTTCAAATTTAAATTGAAAGTGTAACATTAAAACCATCATATTAAAAAAACAAGACAATGACCTGTAATTATAAAACAAGACTACTCAAAATTCAACATACTAGAAAAACAAATCATTGTTAATGAACATATATACATGAACTAAAACTAAACTGATGCACAAATAATGAAAATAGAACATCAAAACTCAGATAAAATAAATGTTGAATGTACAGAACTCTTACCTAAATCAAGACCTCAAGTTAAGGAAACAGGAAGGGGAAATAGAATCATTAAGGTCATTGGGATAGGTGGCATTAGTCTTAATCTGCCACTCAGCCTCCTTACAACTCAAGTTGTATTTTCAATGGCTTCCCTCTTCCATCCAGTTGCATCATGTAAATAATAAAAAAAAGCAAAATTCATGCATTCATTTGTCTGGATATGTTGCCACAGGGTGTTTCTCATATCTTTTTTTTCTTTATTTCCCTCAAACAGGATCATAGGAAGTTACTAGGCTATTGGCCCTGAGGCCCTTACAATTCTAGCCAAGAATTTAACCCATGTTCCGACAAGTCAGCACCCGATGCCCCTGTCCAGCAGGGACACAGGTGAAATCCCAGGGGTGTATTTTCTGCTCCCTATCTAGTTATCCAGCTTGTGCTTAAAAAGCGTTTATGAGGTAACTCTGCTTGATGTGGAACAGTAGTCTATTCCACAGAAGGGGGAGTCTCTGGGACACAAATCTGTCCCACCAGCAAGTCCTATTGATGTCACAGACCAAGTTGAGGTTGCGCATGTGGGTTACTTGAGTGGAGCTTCACTTGCAGATATGCAGCAGACCCATCAAGGAGAGATCTGAGATTGCTTTGTATGTCAGACAGAGGTCACCTCTGATGAGTCTGTAGGAGACTGAGTAGTGGGACAGGGCCTTTAGCCTATCTGTGTAGGGTAGATGTTTGATGCCCTGGATTCTCCTGGTGAGGAACCTCTGTGGTCTGTCTAGCTGCTGCACGTGCTTTGTGAGGTACATGCCAAAAGGGGCATTGTACTCAATAATGGGTTTTATAAGGGAAGAATACAGGGATGTTATGACCATCTTGTCCCTGGATGAGATACCCTTAATAATGAGGTGGGCCATGTAGAAAGCTTTCCATACAATAGAGGCAATATGGTGGTCAAAAGTCAGTTTGCTATCAACCTAGGTGCCCAAGTCCCTCACTACTTATTACATGCCTAGGACCTTGTTATTAATGTGATAATTTATTGGGATGTCATTCTCACCAAAGGGGATGATGATGCATTTTTTGGCATTCAGTTTGAGGCCATGTTTCTGGCACCAGTCATCAACCAGGCTGATGTTGGTGTATGCAGAAAATCTAGTACTTTTAATTCCCCCTCAACCCTAATATTGCACTATAAGAAAATTTGTGAATATGATTTGAGGAGATTATTTGCATACCACTTTCAGCAAGCACCAGATAATTTGTCTAAGATGGAATGGGACCTACTTATGGAGGTTAGTAATAACCCTAGTATTAGATGTATGAAACCTGATAAGGGAGGGAGGATTGATGTAATGCACAAAATGGATTATTTAAGTAGAATGGAAGCCCTTTTATTCTCTGATTACTATGAGGAGCGCAGTAGGAACCAGTTGAATACTGACTATGCTAAAATTGATGGTGCATTGTGCAACCTGCTACTCGATGATGTCCTTACAGAAGATGTTTACAACTACATTAAAAATCATCTCCCATGGATCCCTTCCATTTTTAGGATCCTGAAAATCCACATGGATCTACACAACTGCCGTCTGCCCTCTCCGACCGATTGTCAATGCAAATGGCTTGAAAACACATGGTATAGCCAAGTTCATTGACAATAAATTAAAACATGTTCTAAAAGAAGAGGTTCATATATACAAAGATTCTTGGGGTTTCTTTCTAAAGGTCTGAAATATACTGGTGATGACAGAATAATCTTGGTGACCATTGATATCAAGGACCTTTTCTCTGTCATACCACATAACATTGGGTTGGAGTGGTTCATGCTCTGTGTATGCCAACATGGACAATAACTTAGTAAAATGTGCCACTACCTTTATGGAGATTATATTGGACTCAAACTTTATATAGCATTGCCACCTTTCATCGTGGCTAAAACCAGAGTAAAGCCACACCCCTCGCGTCACCAGTAACCCCACCCACCACCTCTCCCGCCCACATTCCGCCCATTTCGTGACGGCATGACATCACCCGGCGGGGAACGCCCTCTTTTTCCATTCCTGCTGTGTGCTTTTGGCTGAGTTACTATGCTTTTCTGTAAAGAAAGCATAGTAAATCAGCCGATTTACAAACTCCGATAGTCTGTTTCCTTTTTGAAACAGGATACCGGAGTTTGTACAGTGTTTTCCGGACTACCAGAGAATCAATTTGATTTCCAGATATTCTGGAAAAAAAACAGAGGGGTGGAAACCCTAACTTTATATGGTTTGAAGGTACTATTTACAGAAAGGTGCAAGGTGTAGCAATGGGGGCCACATGTGCCCCCATTTTTACAAGCATCTTTGCATTTTGCAAACACCAGTACATATTCAATAGTCACTTTTTGGGGCGTTGGAGCCTCTATTGGTACTATTTGGATGATATCATCCTCATTTGGCATGACACAGAAGCTAGGTTAGAAGAATTTATATATATATACTGGTGATGACAGAATAATCTTGGAGGAAACTCCCAGATATGCTCAGAGCTAGTTCAAAATGATGTGAAGATTACTGATCCTACAGACATTGCCAACATACTGGCTGACAGGTTCAGTGCAAACTTCTCCCCCCCGTCCCCCCCAAAAGGAGAGATATCTATACCAAACGATTGCAGCCCCCCAAACATCTCCAGCGCCCAAGTGAGAACTGCTCTCTCCAAAGCAAAAAACACAGCATCCATGGGACCTGATGGTGTCCCCGGCTGTGTGCTCCATGAACTCAATGAGGAATTAAACCCACAGCTAGGACAGCTGTTTAATCAAAGTCTTACCTCTGGATCATTACCCAGGAGTGGCGCACTGCAACTGTGGTACCACTTCACAAAGGCGGTGCCTCCACCGACCCTGGAAATTACCGCCCATTAGCTTGACAAGCCTTATCTGCAAAGCCATGGAGAGGATCATAATGGACCTCATAAACAAAGACATAGGGAATTTGCAGACTTTGGATCCAACCCAGTTTGGCTTTGTCAAAGGCAGATCATGCCTTTTAAACTTGGTTGACTTTTGAAACAGTCACCAAAGCCATTGATGAGGGAAAGGCAGTCCATACAGCCTACCTCGATCTGGCTAAGGCCTTCGATACAATACCCCATTCGGGTATCATTGAAAAACTCATCAGCTTAAATGTCAACCCATACATCACAAGATGGGTTGCAAACTGGCTGAGTGACAGAACCCACAGGGTCAGAGCTGCTGGCGCCATGTCAGACTCAAAGCCTGTCACAAGTGGTGTCCCACAGGGCTCAGTCCTGGGCCCACTCTTGTTTGGCATCTACTTTTCCAAGTACAAGCAAACACAGGAGGGTTATGGCTGACAAAGTTTGCAGATGACTGCAAACTGGGCCATAGTAGAAAACACATCTGACACAGATATCCTTCAGAAGGGTCTCACAGAAACGGATAACTGGTGCCAGAGCCACGGCCTAAAGTTAAATGCCAAAAATGCATAGTCATACCCTTCGGGAAAAACAAGGTTACCCCTAGCTACCAAATAGGTGGCAATCCACTGAGCACAGAAGAAGTTATCAGGGACCTGGGGACCCAGGTTGATAGTAGTCTGTCATTCGACACCCATGTAGCTAAAGTAGTTAGGAAGACCTTCTACATTGCCCACCTTATCATGAAGGGATTCTCATCTAGATCAAGGGAGGTCATAGTCTCCTTTACTCATCACTCATCAGACCAATGATTGAGTACAATGCCCCATTCGAATGTATCTGACCCGACACTTGCAGCAGCTGGAGAGGCCACAAAAGTTCCTCACCAAAAGGATAAAGGGTCTCAAAATCTGTCCTATGCTGCCCGACTGAAAGAACTCCAGCTCTATTCAGTCGCTTACCGCTTGCTCAGAGGTGACCTTTGCCTAACATACAAGGCCATGTCAAACCCAGATTTGATGAATATGCTTCACCTCAAAAATCTAGATCCATCAGAGCCACAAGGGCGGAGACTTAAACCTTGACACGGCTATTAATAGGACGTGCTGGAGGGATAGATTCATCACCCAAAGACTCCCTATGCTGTGGAACAAAATCCCGGTACATGTGAGGCAGAGCACCTCGCTGGCCTTGTTCAAGAGAAATCTTGACCAATGGATGGGAGATCGCAGATATACCCCAGGGATTACCTCAGTGTCACTGCTCGACAGAGGCACAGAAAAATAATGGGTATAGTTCCCCATACTAAAGGGGTGGCCTAAGCCACAAAACGATGGGCTAGGCTTGTAAATGCCCTCGGGCAGATAGCCTAGTATGAACCTATGAACCTATGAACCTATATATATATATATATATATATATATATATATATATATATACACACACACACACACACACACACACACACACACACACATACACACACACACACACACACACACACACCACTGAATTTCTTGTTTTTTCCATGACTAAGTCCTTTGAATTACTTTAAAATCAATTTTCAACTGAACATCTAAATAATAGTCATTGTTGTTTTACATCTACCCTGTTTAGGAAATCCACTTATTCTAACTCATTCTTATAATTTAAAAGCTGACACCCGTTTCATCAGATAAAGGTTTAGGGACACAATTGGGGCAACTAGCATGGATGGTATCAGAAGACGAGTGTTTTGTGAAAGAATGGTTAACTGTAAAAGACATGTTGTTGAATAGAGGTTACCCACCCTTGCTTTATTAGATGAAATCTTTAACAAAGTGAATGAGAAAAGGAGTGATCTGTTTTACAAACCACTTTTGGAGGCTAACAATGAGATCACTACATTATGTACAGGTATAGATACAAATAATTTCAACAAGGAGTGTATTTTAACATATAACCAACAGGGTATGTCTGTAAAAGAAATGTTAACCTCTAATTGGAGAATTTTGGAACTGGGCAATTTAAATGTGAGTAAGTTGGGACCACATCCTATTGTCACCAATAGGTGAGATAGAAATATTAAGAATTTCCTTGATCAACAAAAAAACTCCTCCTGTAGCATTAGTTCTAGGATGACAAAATGTGGTAGATGCTTGAGTTGTCCTTTTATCTATGAAGGAGAGTTTATAACTGTAATGGCATATGGTAAGATTAAATGTCCATCCCACTGTAATTGTAGAACTGATAAGGTGGTGTATATTGCAAGTTGTATAAAATGCCCATCGTTCTTTAATGGTAAGACTGAAAGGTCACTTAAGGACAGGATATACGAACATTTGAGGGAAATAAAGAAAAGAGATATGAGAAATGCCCTATGGCGACATATCCACAAATGAAGGGCATGAATTTTGTTTTGTGATTATTTACATGATGCAATTGGATGGAATTGGGTGGCCATGGAAAATACAACTTGAGTGTAAGGAGGCTGAGTGGCAGATTAAGACTAATGCCACCTATCCCAATGGCCTTAATGATTCTATTTCCCCTTTCTTTTTCCTTAAATTGAGGGCATTATTATACTAGTTTATATCAATAATTATCATAGCACCACTATTTATCAATTTAGGTAAAAGTTCTGTACATCCAACATCTATTTTTATCTGAATTTTGATGTTCTATTTTCATTATTTGTGCATCAATTTATTTTTAGTTCATGTGTATATGTTTATTAACAATGACTTGTTTTTCTAGTATGTTGAATTTCGGGTATAATTACAGGTCATTGTCTTGTTTTTTAATATGATGGCTTTAATGTTACACTGAAACTTTAAATTGGGACATATTTTTTGTGCTCCAGTGCTACAATGTAGCTTTACTGTCTTTTGCTTTTTTAAACAGTATATTGGGATTCATACGTTACTCTAATGAAGTCCCTTTAATAAGTTGGGATGAAAGTGCTAGGTGTAACGTTTTTGTTGGTTTGAATAAAAGGATATTTATTTTGTGGATGTATTCTCAGTTTATTAATTCCCATATGAAGGAGCAACAGCTGATGTAGGATCCAGCTGAAGAGAATATATCACAGGAGGATGTTCTGTAGAATGTCCGCAGGAAACAGACAGCAAAGAATGTGCTCTAAGTTTAGAAGAAAATGTTCTAAGGGAAGAGCTGCTTGATTTAACAGAGTTGAGTAGATGGGTGGCATAGTGGCACAGTGGTTAGTGTTGTCGCTTCACAGCAAGAAGTTCCCTGGTTCAGTTCTCGGCTGAGGTTCCTTCTGTGTGGAGTCTGCATGTCCTCCCTGTGGGTTTCCTCCAGGTGCTCCGGTTTCCTCCCACATTCCAAAGACATGCAGTAGGGAGATTGGACACTCTTCATTCACCATGGGTGTGAGTGAGTGGTGTGGATGAACTACCACAGCAGGGCTAGCCACCTGACAATGTAAACCTTGGGTCTAGATGATCGTCACTGTTGAATTGACACCCTGACCCCATGTGTGAAAAAGAGGTTATGGATGGATGGATGGAAAACTTTAAATCATAAAACCATATCCACCCCCAATGTTCCTCTTACAAACATAATTTCTTCCTCTGGTACTAATTCTACATTTTCAAATGTCATGTCTACTTATATACTCTCTCTGCCATATATAGCCTACTTTACCCCTGTCAATAACTTACTGTTTTGTCAATTTATATGTTAAATCTGCTTATCCTGACCTTCTACAAGCTTTACTAAACTCTGTTGCATTCCTAAAATACAACATTGCTAGTACTGTAATGCAAATGCGTACAGATACCCATGTTTATACAAAATGTATAATTCCAACTTTTTCTCCCTGTTATATTTACACTATATCCTGTATTTCATGTTTTATTGCAGAGAGGTACTTGACCTTTTTCATCTACATACATGCTTGGTCAAATGTATATATATTCCTGCAAATATTTTTGTGTTTTATTTATTATCTTTATTTATATTTATATTACATTTATTATCTTATTTTTCTTCTCCTAGAATAATTGATTGCTACTGCTACTGTTACTTATTGTTTTATAATAAACTTTACAATATGTACAATCATGTATTTTTGTGGAATTTACACTGTATTAGATTAAAGATAAGAAAAACTGTCTGGCCCAGTAGATGACCCACTCCTGGTCTCCCCTTGTTGGGCTTTGCTCATGAAAGGTCTATATGGCTGTGGCAAACTGCCAGCTGATTTTAGTAGCCACGTTCCAACAAAGAAGGTGAAAAGGCCTATAGCTTGCTACCAAATACGCAAACACAAAGTGATTCTGTCATTCTAAACCCTCTGCACTCTTATTTACATATCAAGTAAAACACCACTTTGAAAAGTAGTTTAGGTATATTTTAGATGCTCCTAAGAAAGCTTCAACAGCATAAAAAAAGGAATGTGGATCTTATAAAAACTGTACAATTTCATAATGTCTTTTCAGAATTGCCACTGAACTTGTTCATGTACTACTGCTGGTATGCTGGTATTTTTCTTGGCTTTTTCGACCTTTTGAAACTTTCGACCACTGTTTTTGCTTGTTATATCGAAGTTTGCACTGTTTTTACTGTCTTTATAAGCTCAAACTGTTTACTGCACTTGCTAATTTAAGTTTTGCTTACAAGTTAAATTACAGGCTAATACACTCAAGTGTACTAGCTGTTGATAGCAATTAGTCGAAAATTATAGCATTTATTGTGTTTTCTGCCTTTCTGTAAAACAATCTTGAAAAAAAACAAAAAAATATCTTTGTTTTCCATACTTTCCTAGCTAGTGTTCCAGAGACCAGATTTTGCTGATCCCTGGGCTTTGTCTTGGTTCCTGTGTTTCTCCATTTTCCTTGTTTGGTCAGGGGAAGTTTCTTTACTCACCAGTGAGAGTGGGGAGTACTGAGCTGCCTGTTTGTCCTTAGAGGAGTGGTTTAAGGCAGTAACTTGTAGTTTATTGGCCATTTTGGGTCATTTCCTGTCTTTTCCAGCCCCCTGCTATAAAGCGTGCTTTGGCGGGCTTTTTCAGCTATTGAGAACTCAGCACAGCTCCTCGTGGTGGCCAGCAGTGTTCCTGTAGCAGCAGAGACCAGAAAAGACTACCTTTCCAGATTTTAAGTATTTTTCTTGGCTTTTTCGACCTTTTGAAACTTTCGACCACTGTTTTTGCTTGTTTTATCGAAGTTTGCACTGTTTTTACTGTCTTTATAAGCTCAAACTGTTTACTGCACTTGCTAATTTAAGTTTTGCTTAAAAGTTAAATTACAGGCTAATACACTCAAGTGTACTAGCTATTGAGAGCAATTAGTCGAAAATTATAGCATTTATTGTGTTTTCTGCCTTTCTGTAAAAAAATCTTGAAAAAAAAACAAAAAAATATCTTTGTTTTCCATACTTTCCTAGCTAGTGTTCCAGAGACCAGATTTTGCTGATCCCTGGGCTTTGTCTTGGTTCCTGTGTTTCTCCATTTTCCTTGTTTGGTCAGGGGGAAGTTTCTTTACTCACCAGTGAGAGTGGGGAGTACTGAGCTGCCTGTTTGTCCTTAGAGGAGTGGTTTAAGGCAGTAACTTGCAGTTTATTGGCCATTTTGGGTCATTTCCTGTCTTTTCCAGCCCCCTGCTATAAAGCACGCTTTAGCACGTTTTAGCGCGGAGCTGCCACCGTTGCACACTAGGCCAGCGGCGGTTAACCAGGTTTAAACTATTCGGGCTACCTAAAGTCCACTCTTCAAATTTTCCCTTAAAACTACCTTCCTCGAACTATACTACTGATCTAATCAGCGTATCCTATAACTAAAAAGCTTATCTCTACTTGACTCCAAAGTAGACTATTCTCTGTCTGTAAAGCCCAGCACTTGCTCCTACAGTACCTATCACCTTGATACAGCACTCTTGTTATAGATAGTACCCCAAAAAGGCAAACCCCATTTCTCGGTCACCCACATCCCCCGGAACCTTTTTTAATTTTTTTTGTCTATTCCTTCTAGCATGTCGAGGGATCAGTTGCTAATGTCCTCTCCTGCTCAGCTGGTGAACCTGGGAATATTGAGGCAATGTTACAATTGCCTCATGTACACAGACAACCCTCTCCTCCTCCCACAAAACACAAATACATGCAAGAGATGCAACTATACGGCCAAACTGGAGGCTGAGCTCTCTCAACATAGGTCTGGCAAGGCCAGACAGGAAGAGAAGGTAACCACACACACTATAGACCCAGTCTCACATAGTACCATCACAACCTCAAATCATACACATAAACACACAAAGACATACTCGGAGGCTCTGATCAAAAATCTACCAAAACAGCAGAGGCCACCAAAGCAGACACCCAAACAACTACCACCTCAGAACACAACACCTGCAACACATAGACCACACAGTCAGAGTGTCAAGCAGTCACAGCCCATAAGGCCAAACACAATGCCAGACACACTAGTCATTGGTGACTCCATAGTCAGACACACTGACGTCCCACTCACCAGACTGAGTAAGGAGAAGGTCACAGAAAGCTGCCTGTTGGGCGCTAGAATCTGCCACATAACGCAAGCACTCAGGTCTCTCAACAGCAGGTACAAGTACGACTCAGTCATTGTCCACGCTGGTGTAAACGACCTGAGATGTACCTCCTTGGACTACATGAAAAGAGACATTGAGGAGCTCTCTGATTATGTACCCAGGCAGGTATGACCCTGACCTTGAGCAGTATCCTACCTTCACCAAGAATGATGCCACAATACAGAGATAAGATGATCAGCTTTAACAATTGGCTTAAACTCTGGTGTCATTCAAAGGGGATCCAATGTCTGTCTGCCTGGGATGACATGCTGGACAAGCCACGCTGCTTCGCAAGGGACGGCTTGCACCTGTCACCCTTGGGATTCCGGATTTTGGCAAAGGCTCTTGCCACCCCCATAGTGTCTTTTTTAGGCAAGGCTCAAATTCTAAACCTACCACCCTAGAACACAATAAAGAAAAAAAACTAAGTGTAATGCTGCTCAATGCCAGAAGTCTCAACCTCAAGATGCACGCACTCGAGGCCCTTCTCAGTATGGAGAACATCGATGTCTGTGCTGTGACAGAAACCTGGTTCAAGGCTCCTGAGAGCACCCCGGCACTATCAGGTTTTACCTCATATCATGCGTTCTGGCCCCAAAATCCGGACAATACCAAGAAAGGAGGGGGGGTATCCATATTCATCAAGGACACCCACACCTTAAGATTGGTGGCAATGCACGATGCATCGGAGACCATCCAGGTGCAATTAACCATAGGCAAGACTGCTCTGCAATTTGTATCATGTTACAGGCCACCCTCGCAAACTCAGGAACCTCACATGGCTTTCCTGAAAACACTGGAGGGGATAACTGTATCTCCAAACACCATCATACTAGGTGACTTCAACTACCCTAATATAGACTGGGAACACTAGTCAAGCCCAAACACTCTAGCCCAAAAGTTCCTGGAATTCATAAACTCAAAAGCCATGGAACAACTAGTCACCATCCCCACAAGAGGAGAAAACATACTTGATCTCATCATCACGAACATGGGAGCACATTGTTCAACACCGGAAGTATACCCCTCACTGGTGAGATCAGATCACAAACTAATCTCGCTGGAGGTCCTCATCCCGCCCCCACCTGAAATAAAAAAGACCACAGTAAAGAACTTCTCGAAAGCCGACTTCACACTTCTAAAGACTAGTGTGGTCTCCTTTAAGGCCCCGAGCCGGCGGTAAACATTACTCAAGCCGCTGAATCACTTACAAATGCCTTCTACCAGCACCTGCAGGCTGCATGGATCAGGCAATCCCAAGCAAAACAAAGACTCTTTGTACCAAAGGCAAGCGTCCAGTCTGGTGGACCCCAGCCATAAACAAACTCTACAACAAAAGGAGGAAGCTACTACAAGATAGATCAAAATCCTTAAAAGGTAAGACACCGCTGATCACTATAAGTAAAAAGCTAAGAGCTCTCATCAAATCATCCAAAGCTAATTTTGAGAGAAAAATAGCTAAGGACTCAAAAGACAATCATAAGGCATTCTTTAGCTATGTTAGAAACCTGGGAGGAAACTCCCAGATATGCTCAGAATTAGTTCAAAATGATGTGAAGATTACTGATCCTACAGACATTGCCAACATACTGGCTGACAGGTTCAGTGCAAACTTCTCCCCCCCAAAAGGAGAGATATCTATACCAAATGATTGTAGCCCCCCAAACATCTCTAATGCCCAGGTGAGAACTGCTCTCTCCAAGGCAAAAAACACAGCATCCATGGGACCTGATGGTGTCCCTGGCTGTGTGCTCCATGAGCTTAACGAGGAATTAAACCCGCAGTTAGGACAGCTGTTTAATCTTAGTCTCACCTCTGGATACATACCCAGGGAGTGGCGCACAGCGACTGTGGTCCCACTTCACAAAGGCGGTGCCTCCACCAACCCTGGAAATTACCGTCCCATTAGCTTGACAAGCCTTATCTGCAAAGCCATGGAGAGGATCATAATGGATCTCATAAATAAAGACATAGGGAATTTGCAGACTTTGGATCCAACCCAGTTTGGCTTTGTCAAGGGCAGATCATGCCTTTTAAACTTGGTTGACTTTTTCGAGACAGTCACCAAGGCCATTGATGAGGGAAAGGCAGTCCATACAGCCTACCTTGACCTGGTGAAGGCCTTCGATACAATATCCCACTCGGGTATCATTGAAAAACTCATCAGCTTAAATGTAAACCCATACATCACAAGATGGGTTGCAAACTGGCTGAGTGACAGAACCCACAGGGTCAGAGTTGCTGGCGCCATGTCAGACTCAAAGCCTGTCACAAGTGGTGTCCCACAGGGCTCAGTCCTGGGCCCACTCTTGTTTGGCATCTACTTTTCTGAAGTACAAGCAAACACAGGAGGGTTATGGCTGACAAAGTTTGCAGATGACTGCAAACTGGGCGCCGTAGTCGAAAACACATCTGACACAGATATCCTTCAGAAGGGTCTCACAGAAACGGATAACTGGTGCCAGAGCCATGGCCTAAAGTTAAATGCCAAGAAATGCATAGTCATACCCTTCGGGAAAAACAAGATTACCCCTAGCTACCATATAGGTGGCAATCCACTGAGCACAGAAGAAGTTATCAGAGACCTGGGGACCCAGGTTGACAGTAGCCTTTCATTCGACACTCATATTGCTAAAGTAGTTAGGAAGACCTTCTACATTGCCCACCTTATCATGAAGGAATTCACATCTAGATCAAGGGAGGTCATAGTCTCCCTATACTCATCACTCATCAGACCAATGATTGAGTACAATGCCCCATTCGGAATGTATCTGACCCGACACTTGCAGCAGCTGGAGAGGCCACAAAAGTTCCTCACCAAAAGGATAAAGGGTCTCAAAAATCTGTCTTATGCTGCCCGACTGAAAGAACTCCAGCTCTATTCAGTTGCCTACCGCTTGCTCAGAGGTGACCTGTGCCTGACATACAAGGCCATGTCAAACCCAGATTTTATATGCTTCACCTCAAAAAATCTAGATCCCTCAGAGCCACAAGGGCGGGAGACTTAAACCTCGACACGGTTATTAATAGGACGTGCTGGAGGGATAGATTCATCACCCAAAGACTCCCTATGCTGTGGAACAAAATCCCGGTATATGTGAGGCAGAGCACCTCGCTGGCCTTGTTCAAGAGGAATCTTGACCAATGGATGGGAGATCGCAGATACACCCCAGGGATTACCTCAGTGTCACTGCTCGACAGAGGCACAGCAAAATAATGGGCATAGTTTCTCCAAACTAAAGGGGTGGCGTTAGCCACAAAACTATGGGCTAGGCTTGTAAATGCCCTCGGGCAGATAGCCTAGTATGAACCTATGAACCTATGCTAATTTTTTTTGTAAAAATGCAGCTATGCTCATTTTCTTTTGTAAAGAAAACAATGAATTTTATAATTTAGATGTGAAACTGGAAGCAGAAATTGAGAAGTAAACATACTCATGTGAAACTCTTTATGATAGCCACCAAAGGGTATAGTTTGTTAACATTTATTTATAATATGTGCCAGTTTTATCATAAAGTTGTTTGTTTTAAAATAATGAAATTAGTTATTGTGATGTTAGAACTAAATATTCAAATTAGTAGCAGTTGTTTGCCAATATACACAATAAGGTACTTTTTAACTGATTTACAAGTTGAGTCTTAAATGAAGAATGCAAAAGCAATACAGTATGGGCTATGGAATAAAACTGGCACACTTAAGTGGTACAAAACTGTTCCATATTTCGAAGGTCTGTCACATGTTGCTGGTGGACTGTGTTCCACAAAAGCACCTTAACATTTTGAAAGGTATACATGTTTCTAAAAGGAATGCATTGTCAGGTATCATCCCATTGTTGGTGGTCTATGTTTATAATGACACCTTAACAGTTATAGGGGTACCACTTCCATACACAGCTTGGAAAGAATTCAAAACAGGATCAGAAAATATTAAGACTGGTGAATACATGCTTAGAGAACACATAAAACAAGACTGCAAACTTTTGAACAGATACTATATAAACATATTTGAGCATTTTAAGTGCATTAATGATTGAGACAGTAGAGATAAACCTGCAGTTTGCAACGTAAGTGAAGGGGGGGAGAAAGAAAAAAAAGAAAGAAAAAAATGTTAAGGTGGTTTGAGTTCCACAAAGACACTTTAACAGTTTGAAAAGTATGCATGGCTCAGTAAGGCATACACTGTCAGGTATTATCTTTTCCCATATCTCAGCATCAGCTTATTATCTATTTATCACAAAGTCTCAGACAGGATAAATATTGTTGCCACTTACTAACACTATCAGACATACTGTCTATGAGCTGTTTAACAGAATAAAAATATGCATAATATGTTTATTTTGTAATTGTAATCATTTTAATTTGAGTTGTTTTCAGCCATAGCACAGACCACATTGTCACAAACATATTTTATATTCATAATCAGTTTCTTGATAGAGGATTATTAGCCACATTGAGAATGCAAAGTCCATCATATTCATATAATCATAAGCGCACACATAGTTGTAGATTATAAAATGAAATGCAAACATCCTAGCTACAGGTGTGGCAGGTGCAGCTGTCACTCTCTATTAATCGATAGTGCCATATGACATGCACGGCATTAGCCTGAAACTGAGTAACATGTTAAACAGCACAGGTGTGGCCCTTATCTTCATCAGCTATGACAAACCGCAGCAAGAGGTGACTCACACTGAAAGGAAGATAAGGGAGTACACAGGATCCACGTGCCAGCCTCTAAAGGAATTGCATCATGTCTTTGTAGACATCAGTCTCAGGCTGTTCTCTCATATGTCCTTTCATTGAAACAGGTAATGCCTGAGTGATTCTCGTAGCCAAGGACCATACTGAAAGGAGACACTGTCATCGGACAGGTTATATTTTCATCTAATTTTAGAAATGAGTTCACTATCCATAAGGCTGAGACTCACTCATATCACTTGGTACTTAAGCTTCTGTCAAGGAGATGAGTAAATATCCAGATTTAAAAAAGATTTTAAACATAACACATGGGGCCATGGTGGCTCTTTCCTTGATAAGAAGTAATCTGGGATGGTGCAGACACTTCTTGGTGAGGTAACATGTATGGTGCCAGGAAAATAAATGTATTTTGGATCTCTAACCACAGAAAAATTATTCTGTTTGTGTGAATAGCCCCTAGTGGCCTCTCATCTCTTGGCTCAAAATTATATGAATTCAGTAGGAAAAAATTAACAAGATTATTGGCAAAGAAACATGTTTGCTCATCTTCTTTACAGACAAATACTGTTCATTTTAGCAATCATGGAACTGTAGGGCTACCTGGGGAAGAAGAACCGAATGACCATATGGGGTTATATCTAGGGGGTAGGCACTACAATGACTGTCTCCTGTTGAGGATAAGGGAATATTACCTTTAGTCAAAATAATGTGACTTCAAGAACAGATGTCTAAGTATAAACATGCATGGCAGTTTAGAGGTTGGCATAATGGTTAAGGTGTTTACCTTACAGACACAAGGTGCAGGGATGGTTCTCACATGGGGTAATTGGCTAGGCTTAAAATGGCAGTTAGCCTAGTACTAACCTCTGAAATCCTTATGCCATGGTATTATCCCACGGCACTGACAAAGCAAAACAGGAATGAGCTAGACATGGTGACAAGCTGGAGGTCAGTGATGGTGACACAAAAGGAAAAACTATTTTGTAGCAAGCACTCATCTGCAGCCAAAACTAGGAGATATGCGGTCAAAGTTGAGTCTTAGGCTAGAGACTATAAATTGTTAAAGTCCATTGGTCTTATTCATAGAACAATCAACAGTGTGATTCTTTTTTGCTCTAATATTTGTTGACTCATTGTGTTCTAAAAAGAATCTGCCATATACGCTGAATAACCTAATCTCAAGTTTAATAACGTCAGTTGAAATTTTTGTAAAATTGTCACCAAGTATGGTCCAAAGATGCTGACCAGGATAGAATCATTCAGCTGGAGTAAAATCAGGCTGAGAGCCCACCTAATGTCTAAAGTTATGTTTATAAAATAGGGAATTAATGAAGAGTGGGTGATTAAATACTGAGCCATGCAGGATTCGTAGGTTGATCTCTAAATGTATAGACAGGAGTACCATAAAAGATTAATACACATTCCAATAACTTTATCCCACAGCTATTTATTTTCTCTTTGTAATATCACCTAGGTGGTGCCTAATGATAAGATGCCCTTCAGTATCTTTAATTTTTTTTTTTGGTTTCCATTTTTCCTGCCGTCGATCATTAAGGGCGCCCCCATTATTCATTTAAATCTTGAATGCGGTATATAAGAGTGCACCCTGGGGTATGAGTGGCACCAAAGCTGAAGCACATCATTTTGGCAGTTTCCCACTAGCTGCATATTTGCATACTGTTGCTCTGTGTTAACTGTGGAGTGTAAGGTTAGTTGTATGAGATTTGTTGTAGTTGGTAATGTTTTTTAGTATTACATTATCTGTGGTACCGTTTAAAATTATGATTGCTATTTATTTCATGATGTTTGTATTTACTCGTTTATCTTATTGTGTTCAGTCACTGAGACTAAGTCTATGTTCTGCCACTTTTATCCCTATTTGTTTTAGGTATAGTGTTTTACGATGGGCATGGGATTTACTTAGGGCCTGCCCACAGCCAAGGCTTTTCAAGGTGATTGTGCAATGTCAGCAAAAACACTGAGAGCTGCACCGACTCACTGCTTAGGACTTTAGATGAAGTCTGTACATGAATAGTTGCATGATGTTCCGTGCTTCAGTAGTAATACAGGAATCCGTACTGTTCAGTTTGATATAATGTAATTAATAGTGTTATATCATCCATTTTCTCTATGATATGATGTCTCTAAATGAAATCACTGCTGCTTTTTAGTGACTCATTTCAAAACTACTTTGGTACAAAATTCACAAATGTTATGAGGGACAGAATATGATACTGAGGTAAATCAAGACTGCTATTGAGAATTAGGGACAAATAACAGCCATGATGTACATACTAAGAAAAGTTTAATTAGTATTAATCAATTTGTATTTCTCAAATTATGAGAATGTGGGACACATCAATGCCTGGCAGCCTACAGAAAAAAACGAATCTGCCTTGAGGCTTAACTTGTTAATGATGGAATGTCTTTCGGCTTTTACGGTCAGGGGTCGCCACAGCGGAACTCCGGTCCGCTAATGATTGGCAGTTGATTTTTATGTACCAGCTTGCCAGGTCTGATGCAGAACCTTCCATGAAGGTACGTCCATTCACGCATGAATCCACGCAGAAGACACTCTAGCTAAGAATTGAACCGGACAGCGTCTTACTGTGAGGCGACAACGCTACCGCAGCACCACCACAGTGGGTGGCTAATGGTGGAATATATTGTCACAAAAAAACAAAATGTTCATTGACCCAGGCTACATTCATCTAATATCTGGTTACAACTCCCTCTACATTGGCTGTGCAACTGAGAATGGATGATGTCTAATGTGACATTTATTAGTTCATAACACTTTCATAAAATATTCTGCCCTCAAACAATAATCTCCTACAACTATAAAATGTGTTCCCAATTATCTTTATCATCATTTAATATCTGGTAACATCTGTATCTACTTTGGCTGGACAACTGAGAATGGATGATGTCTGATGTGACATTCATTAGTTCATAATGCCTTCGTAATATATTCTAGCCTCCTAGACTTGCACAGCTATAAAATATGTGCTCCCAATTATCTTAAGTTCATAGGTTCATACTAGGCTATCTGCCCTGAGGCAATTATAAGCCTAGCCCGATTCTGTATGGCTTACGCCACCCCTTGATTTGAGTATGCTGTGCCCTTTAAGGTTTAGTTTACTGTGCCTCTGTCTAATAGTGACATGGGAGTAATCCCTGGGACAAACCTACGATCCCCCATCCACCTATCGAGATTCTTCTTGAAGAGATTCAGTGAGGTGCTCTGCCTCACATGAACTGGAATTCTATTCCAGAGCGAAGGGAGCCTCTGGGTTATGAACCTGTCCCTCCAGCAAGTTCTATTTATTTCTGTGCTGAGGTTCAAGTCCCTCGAGCATGTGGCTCTAAGGGATTTAGATTTACTGAGGTGGAGCATGTCCATTAATTCTGGATTTGACATAGCTTTGTATGTCAGGCATAGATCACCTCGAAGTAGGCGGTATGCAACTGAGTAGAGCTGGAGTTTTTTTAACCGAGCAGCATATGGCATCTGTTTGAGACCCTTGATCCTCTTGGTGAGATACTTTTGGGGTCTTTCTAATTGCTGCAGGTGTCGGGTAAGGTACATCCCAAAGGGTGCATTGTATTCTATGATGGCTCTGATGAGGGATGAATAAAGGGCACGATTACCTCTCTTGATCTAGATGTGAAACCCTTCGTGATGAGGTGGGCTATGTAGAAGGTCTTTCTAACCACTTTGGCAATGTGGTTTTCAAAGGAGAGATTGCTATCAACTTGGGTCCCTAATAACTTTCTCTGTACTTAATGGGTTTCCGCCTATGTGGTAATTTGTGGGCACATTGTTTTTGCCAAAGGGTATGACTATACATTTTTGGCATTTAGCTTTAGACCATGGCGCTGGCACCAGTTATCTGTCTCTGTGAGACCTTTTTGAAGGATGTTTGTGTCAGCTGGAGAGTTGATTATGGCGCCCAGTTTGCAGTCGTCTGTGAACTTGGTGAGCCATAGTCCTCCCACGTTTGCCTGTACCTCGGAAAAGTATATACCGAACAAGAGTGGTCCCAGGACAGAACCCTGTGGGATGCCACTTGTGACTGGTTTCGAGTCTGACATGGCTCCAGCAACTCTCACTCTGTGGGTTCTGTCTTTGAGCCAGTTTGCGACCCATCTTGTAACATAGCGGTTTATATTTAAGCTGTATAGCTTATCTATGATGCTCGAGTGGGGTATTGTGTCAAATGCCTTTGCAAGGTCCAGATAGGCTGTGTGGACTACCTTCCCTTCATCTATGGCTTTGGTGACTGTTTCGAAGAAGTCAACCAGGTTCAAAAGGCAGGATCTGCCCTTGACAAAGCCGAACTGGGTAGGGTCTAGTGTCTGTAGGTCCCCAATGTCTTTGTTTATGTTTGTTTAAGTACAGCTTCACGGTATGACCTGACCAATGAAGACATTACATCAGTGGGGGTGCAGTGTTCTGCCATGCTTTTGAGGACCAGGTCAAGGATGTTTATGCCCCTAGTGGGCATACAGACTACCTGGTCCAGGGTGTTTGTGTTAACAAAATCCAGAAATCTCTGAGCTTGCATGTTTGTAGTTGTGTATGATTCCTAGTTTATACTGGGCTAGTTTGTCACCTATGAATATGGTGTTGGGTTGAATAGGAGTGTATTCAGTACATTTGAGTAATAGTTATGGGTTTCCTGGGCCATAGAGGGATCTATATATCACAAGTATATGGATGGTATGGGACCTTGCCTACAGTATTTTGGATGTGGAGGGAGTCAAGTGCATCACAATGTTTTATGAATCTTGTGTTGTTTTTGTTTTTGATGAAAAGTGAGATGAATCCAAATTTTGTTCCTTCCTGCGCAGTAGCTGATCTAAATGTGTAGAAAGCATTATAACCCTGCACTGTCAGGGTGCTCTCTGTGGCTTTAAACCATGTCTCAATAACTGCATCGATGTTTACATTGTCTACATTCTCCAAGGTGAGGAGAGCTGGTAGGGAATGAACTTTCTTGTTCAGTGGCTTGGCATTGAGCAGTAACACCTTCAGATTTCTTTTCTTGAGTTGGTTTTAGAATGTTGGAAAGTTAAGCAGGTTGGCAATGCCTTAAAAGGCAATATGAAGGTAGACAAGGTTTTAGTCGATGTTTGAAGGCCCACAGAGGATAGTTGCAGACCATCCCTGCCAAAGTAGTGTGGTCTGCCAGATATTGTAACCCCTTTCAGTAACACCAAGACCTAATTCAATTATTACAGTAAATTATTTTCTGTTCATATCATGGCATCACCCTTGGAGAAGGTAGAATGCTGTTCAGTGCTAGGGTCAAAGCAATCTTGGAAACACAGTCCAAGAGCTCCATCTTCATATAGTCAAGCTAGGTACATCTCAGGTCATTTCCATCCACAGGGACTATAACTGAGTCATTTTGGTACTTGTAGTTCAATGACCCGAATGCATGCATGACCTTAAGGAGCCTTGCCCCTGAAAGGCAACTGACTGTGATTTTCTCCTTACTCAGCCTGGTGAGTAGGACCCCTGTGGCCAAAATATTAGGCTGTGTTGTGATATGCTTTATGGGCTTAGTAGTTGAGACAGTGTAAGATGTGGCTATGTGTCCTGTGGATACAAAAAGTATACACACCCCTGTTAAAATGCCAGGTTTTTGTGATATAAAAAATGAGACCACAATAAATTATTTCAGAACTTTTCCCGCCTTTAATGTGGCCTATAACCTGTACAATTCAATTGAAAAACAAATAAATCTGTTAGGGGAAAAATATAAAAAATAAAAAAGCATACAATAAGTTGGTTGCATAAGTGTGCACACCCTTAAACTAATACTTTGTTGAAGCAACTTACTTTTGATTTAATTACAGCATTCAGTCTTCATGGGTAGGAGTATCAGCATGGCACATCTTGACTTGGCAATGCTTGCCCACACTTCCTTGCAAAAGCGCTCCATATTTGTCAGATTGTGAGGGCATCTCTTGTGCAAAGCCCTTTTCAGGTCACCCGACAGATTTTCTATTGGATTTAGGTCTGGGCTCTGTCTGGGCCATTCTAAAACTTTAAATTTTCTTCTGGTGAAGCCACTCTTTTGTTGATTTGGATGTATGCTTGGGGTTATTGTCGTGCTGAAAGGTGAAATTCCTCTTCATCTTCAGCTTTCTAGCAAATGCCTGAACGTTTTGGGCCAAAAGTGAATGGTATTTGGAACTGTTCATAATTCCCTCCACCTTGAGTAAAGCCCCAGTTCCAGCTGAAGAAAAGCAGCTCCAAAGCATGATACTGCCACCACCATGTTCCAACATGGGGATGGTGTTCTTTTGGTAATGCGAAGTGTTGTTTTCATGCCAAACGTACCTTTTGGAATTGTAGCCAAAACGTTCAACCTTGGTCTCATGGGACCATAACACATTTCCCACATGCTTTTGGGAGACTTGATGTATTGTTTTGCAAATTGTAGCCAGGCCTGGATATTTTTCTGTGTAAGAAAAGGTTTCCATCTTGCAACCCTACCCCATTATTCCAGTTATATGGAGAATATGGGAGATTGTTGTCACATGTAGTACACAAACAGTACTTGCCAGAAATTCCTGCAGCTCCTTCAGTGTTGCTGTAGGTCTCTTGGCAGCCTCCCTGCCCAGTTTTCATCTTGTCTTTTCATCAATTTTGGAGGGAGGTCCAGTTCTTTGCAACGTCACTGTTGTCCCATATTTTCTCCATTTTTTGATGACTGTCTTCATTGTGTTCCATGGTATATCCAATGCTGTGGAAATTTTTTTGTACCCTTTTCCTGACTGATACCTTTCACCAATGAGATCCCTTTGATGCTTTGTAAGCTCTCTGCGAACCATGGCTTTTGCTGTAACAGGCATCTGAGTAAATGTAAGGAAAATCCTACTAGGACAACAGAACTTTATTTGGGGTTAATCAGAGTCTTGTTACTTGATGCCAGGTGTGTACCCAAGAAGACTGAATGCTGTAATTAAATCAAAATGTGCTTCAACAAAGTATTAGTTTAAGAGTGTGCATGCTTATGCAACCAGCTTATTGCATGTTTTTTATTTTTTATATTTTTTCCTGTGGTGGTGGTGCTGCGGTAGCGTTGTCACCTCACAGTTAGACGTTCATAAGTTCATAGGTTCATACTAGGCTATCTGCCCTAGGGCATTTATAAGCCTAGCCAGAATGTGTTTGGCTTTCGCCACCCATTTTAAATTTATTTTGCTATGCCCTTTTTCGAGGTTAGTATACTGTGCCTCTGTCTAACAGTGACACAGAAGTGATACCCGGGGTAAACCTACGATCTCCCATCCACTCATCGAGATTCCTCTTGAAGAGAGACAATGAGGGACTCTGCCTAACCTGGACTGGGATTTTATTCCAGAGTGAAGGGAGCCTCTGGGTTATGAATCTGTCCCTCCAGCATGTCCTATTTATTTCAGTGCTGAGGTTCAAGTCTCTCGAGCGCGTAGCTCGATGGGATTTGGATTTTCTGAAGTGCAGCATGTCCATTAATTCCGGGTTGGACATGGCTTTATATGTCAGGCACAGATCGCCTTTGAACAGGCGGTATGCCACTGAGTAGAGCTGGAGTTTCTTTAACCGGGCAGCATATGGCATCTGTTTGAGCCCTTTGATCCTCTTGGTGAGGTACATTTGGGGTCTTTCCAGTTGCTGCAGGTGTCTGGTAAGGTACATCCCAAAAGGGGCATTGTACTCAATTATGGGCCAGATGAGGGATGAGTAAAGTGGCACGATGACCTCCCCTGATCTAGATGTGAATCCCTTCATGATTAGGTAGGCTATATAAAATGTTTTTCTAACCACTTTGGCAACGTGGTTGTCAAATGAGAGATTGCTATCAACTTGGGTCTCCAGGTCCCTAATTACTTCTTCTGTACCTAATGGATTACCACCTATGTGGTAATTTGTGGGCACTTTGTTTTTGCCAAAGGGGATGACTATACACTTTTTGGCATTTAGCTTGAGGCCATGGCTCTGGCACCAGTTGTCTGTTTCTCTGAGGACCTTTTGGAGGATGCTTGTGTTGGCTGGAGAGTCGATTATGGTGCCCAGCTTGCAGTCATCTGCGAACTTGGTCAGCCACAGTCCTTCCATGTTGGCCTGTACCTCCGAGAAATATATACCAAACAAGAGAGGTCCCAGGACTGAGCCTTGTGGGACACCACTTGTAACTGGTTTGGAGTCTGACATGGCTCCAGCAATTCTAACCATGTGGGTTCTGTCCTTGAGCCAGTTTGTAATCCATCTAGTGACATAGGGGTTTATATTTAAGCTGGTGACCTTATCTGTAATGCCCGAGTGGGGTATTGTATCGAAGGCTTTTGCGAGGTCCAGGTAGGCTGTGTGGACCTGCCCCTCATGAATGGCCTTGGTGACTGTTTCAAAGAAATCAACCAGGTTTAAGAGGCAGGATCTGCCCTTAACAAAGCCGAACTGGGTAGGATCCAGTGTCTGTAGGTCCCCAATATCTTTATTTATGAGGTCCATGATGATCCTTTCCATAGCTTTGCAGACCAAGCTAGTCAGGCTTATGGGGCGATAGTTTCCAGGATGCGTTGAGGCACCACCTTTATGGAGAGGGACCACTGTTGCTGTATGCCACTCTTTGGGCACATATCCTGTAGTAAGGCTGAGATTGAACAGTAGTTTTATGTTTGGGTTTAGCTCTTCTTGGAGTTCATGTAGGACGCAGCCCGGGACACCGCCTGGTCCCATTGATGCTGTGTTTTTTGCTTTGGAGAGGGCGGCTCTTACCTGAGCATCTGAGATGTCAGGGGGGCAGCACACTGCTGGGATAGATATTTGTCCTTTTGGTGGGGAGGGGGGGGAGAAGTTTGCGCTGAACCTGTCAGTTAGGATGTTGGCAATGTCTGTGGGTTCGGTGTTTTTTTTGTCATTTTGGACTAATTTTGAGCATATCTGGGAATTACCACCCAGGTTCCTAACATAACTAAAGAAAGCCTTGTGTTTATCCTTAGTGTCCTGTGCAATTTTTCTCTCGAAGCTGGCCTTAGACAATTTTATGAGTGCCCGTAGTTTTTTGCTAATACTGATCAGTGATGCCTTCCCTTTTTGGGATTTTGCTCTATCATTTAGTAGCTTTCTCCTTCTATTGTATAGTTTGTTTATGGCTGGGGTCCACCAGACAGGATGTCTGCCTTTTGAGGATTGGGTCTTGGTTTTATTTGGGATCGCATGATCCATGCATTTCTGAAGGTGTTCATAGAATGCGTTTATAAAGGATTCTGCGGTCTGGGCTGTATTTTCCACAGGCCCGGGGGCTTTGAAGGATTCCACCTCGGTTTTGAGGAGTGTGAAATTTGCTTTAGAGAAGTTTTTCACTGTGGTTTTCTGGGCAGGGGGTGGGGTCGGGATGTGAATATCCAGTCAGATTAGTTTATGATCTGATCTTACCAGTGAGGGATACACTTCTGGTCTGGAGCATAGAGTGCCCATGTTGGTGATGATCAGGTCCAGTATGTTTTCCCCTCTTGTGGGAGTGGTAACAAGTTGTTCCATAGCATTTGAGTTTATAAATTCTAGGAACCTTTGGGCTAGGGTGTTGGAGCTAGAGTAATGGTCCCAGTCTATATTTGGGTAGTTGAAGTCGCCCAGTATAATGGTGTTTGGAGAGACCTTCATATTTTCCAGTGTTCTCAGGAAGGCCGAGTGGGGTTCCTGGGTTTGGGAGGGTGGTCTGTAGCAGGCTATAAACTGGAAGGCAGTTTTACCCACTGTTAGTTGCACATGGATAGTCTTTGATGCTTCGTGCTTTGCCACCAACCTGGAGGTGTGGGTATCTTTGATGAATATCGATACTCCCCCTCCTTTTGTGGTTCGGTCCAAGTTTTGGGGCAGAAAAGCATGGTATGAGGTATAACCTGGTAGTGCTGAGGTGCTCTCGGGAGCCCTGAACCAGGTTTCTGTTACTGCACAGATATCGATGTTCTCCATGCTAAGGAGAGTTTCGAGTGCGTGCATCTTGAGGTTTAGACTTCTGGCATTGAGTAGCATTACTCTTAGTTTCTTATCCCTTGTGATACCTATGGAGGTGGGTTTGTCTTTTAAGCCTTGCCTAAAAAAGGCACTATGGGTGTAGCAAGAGCCTTTGCCAATATCCGAAAGTCCAGGGGTGACAGGTGCAAGCCGTCCCTAGTGAAGCATCGTGGCTTGTTGAGCATATCATCCCAAGCTGACAGGCATTGGATCCCCTTTGAATAACACCAGTTCTTAAGCCAATTGTTGAAATTGATCATCTTGTCTTCATATTGTGGCATCATTCTTGGTGAGGGTAAGATGCTGCTCAGGTTCAGGGTCATACCAGCCTGGGCTACATAATCGGAGAGTTCCTCTGTCTCTTTTCATGTAGTCCAGGGAGGTACGTCTCAGGTCATTCACACCAGCATGGACAATGACTGAGTCATATTTGTACTTGCCCTGGAGTGACCTGAGTGCTTGTGTTATGTGGCGGATCCTAGCGCCCGACAGGCTGCTCACCATGACCCTCTCCTTGTTCAGCCTGGTGAGCGGGACATCAGTGTGCCTGATGATAGAGTCACCTATTACAAGTGTATCAGGTGTGTTGTTTAGTCTTAAGGGCTGTGACTGTTCGGCACACTGGCTTTGTGAGATATGTGTTACACGTGTTTTGTTTTGGGGTAGCGGTTGCTTGGATGTCTGCTTTGGAGGTCTCTGCTGCTTAGGCAGATCTTTATTTAGAGCCTCCGAGTATGTTTTTGTGTGATTATGTGTTTGGTTTGCTGTCGTGGTAGGTCTATGTGAGACTGGAATTGTAGTGAGTGTTGATTCCTTCTCCTCCTGACTGGTTTTGCCAGTACTGAGTTGAGAGAGCTTAGCCTCCAGTATGGCTATATGGTTGCATCTCTCACATGTGTTGGAATTTGTTCAGAGGAGGAGAGGGTTGTCTGTGTACATGAGGCAGTTGTAACATTGCCTCAAGATTCCCAGATTCACTAGCTGGACTGGAGAGGAGATTGACAACTGACCTTTGGACATGCTAGAATAATATTGGGAATTCCTTTATAATTGAAAACAAGGGCCAGTGGGGAGTGAGGGTGTAGTGCTTTTAATTTTTAGTGCTGACTTATATAATTGCTTTATTGAGCAAGTGCCAGGTAACTTAAGTGCAATGTGTTACAGGTAACTTAAATGCAAAAATGACAAACAGTAACTTTCTTTCAAGTGAAACAAGGAAATAAGTACAGTAAGCAATGCAGATATCACTAGTGATCCACAGAAGTGCTGAGAAGCCGTGTATTAGGTGGAATTAGCGTTCCAGGGAAATAACAAGCAAACAAACAACAAGCATATAAACAAAGCTAGATTCAGCAGGCCTGGATCTAGTCTATGCTACAGCAAACAAGGTGTACCAATTTCAGTAAGATACAGTTCAAATATTCAGGCACTATAAACCTTTAACCAGAAATTCCCAGCTCAGAAGGGCAGAGTCCAGCCTCTTCTCCCACAAGAGTGCAGACCACGAACCTTCTTAATGTAAAATAACTGGCCTGAAGCCCAAGTGCTTAAACCAGAACTAATACATTTTAAGAATAGCAGACACTGGGCTCTCAATCAGCAGTTCCCAACTTAGAAGGATGAAAGCTACCTGTCCTGCCACCACAGTGCATGCCACAAACCTTCCTAATGTAAAACAACTGGTCTGAAGCCCAAGTGCTTAATCCAAAAGACTTAGAATTATAGCTACACTTTAATCAAGTTACTACCAAGCAGTAATAAATACAATTGAATACTTTAGAGAATGCCTGGATTAGTGCTCAAGTTACACAAACAAAGCTAGATCCAGCAGGCCCGAATCCAGTCTATGCCACAGCAAACAAGGCGCACCAACTTCAGTAAGAAGCAGTTTAGATATGCATGCACTATAAGCCTTTAACCAGAAATTCCCAGCTCAGAAGGGCAGAGTCCTGGCTCTCCTCCCACAAGAGTGCAGACCACGAACCCTCTTAATGTAAAATAACGGGCCTGAAAGCCCAAGTGCTTAAACCAGAATTAATACACTTTTAGAATAACAGACACTGAGCCCTCAATCAGCAGTTCCCAACCTAGAAGGATGTAAGCTACCTGTTCTGCCACTACAGTGCAGAACACAAACCCTCTCAGTGCAAAACAACTGGTCCGAAGCCCAAGTGTTTAAACCAAAAGGCTTAGAATGAGTTACACCAAGCAGTAATAAATACAACTGAGTACTTTTAAGATGATGCAAAAGTAAAATAAAGTAGGTAGAAACACAAGTACAGTAAAAGCAGATTAATTTTTTTTTCTGAACAAGTGCTAAGATCAAAGAAACAGATTTGAGTGATGAAACTAGAAAACTGGCTAGTTATAAGAAAAAAAAAAACTAAGCTAGAAGGCTTCCCTCCAACACAGAAGGGCTTGGGGGCTCAGAAGCCTACAAATAGTCTATACCACTTAACAGGAAAGGCAGGAAACAAGCTTAAATTTTTTTTTTCTGTTTCCCAGATGCTCTCTTTGTACACAGTAGGAGTGCCTGAAATCAGAATATGATCTCACTGCACTCAGTTGAGTGAGCAAATGAGATGGGCCCAGAAGGAGTATCCAAACACAAATTTACAAGAGGGGCGGGCAGTTTCAAGGCCACTAAGATTAACACCAAAACAAAAACAGGGCAGGTGGGTGGGACTAACTGAAGAGCAGAGTCAAAACTTCCAGTTCAGTTAATATTCCTGCAACACAGTTAAAATCAATTTAAATACTGTATTTTTTGAAAAAAAAAGTGTAGATAAAGGTACTTAAATTCTCTTATACGTCCAGTTGAATACACCTAGTTCTTAGCCAATACAGCTAGTTCTTAGCCGGCCAAAGCTGAGGTTTTTAAGCAGAAAATATTTCACACTGTACCACTTAAATAGGCAAGGACAGGAAATCAAAGAATGTGGCTACCCCCACACCTGTAATTACTAGAAAATAATAAAATTCAGCAAACACTGACTAACTTCCAGTTCAGTTACTATTCCTGCAACACAGTTAAAATCAATTTAAATACTGTATTTCTGGAAACAAAAAGTGCAGATAAAGGTACTTAAATTCTCTTATACGTCCAGTTGAATACAACTAGTTCTTAGCTGGCCAAAGCTGAGGTTTTTAAGCAGAAAATAACCCGCTCAATTCTCAGTTAGAGCGTCTTCTGTGTGGCGACATGCGTGAATGGGCGTTCTTTCGTTGAAGGTTGTGCATTAGGCCCGGCAAGCCAGCACGTAAAAATCTACTGCCAATCATTAGCGGACCGGTGTTCCGCTGTGGCGACCTCTAACCGGGAAAAGCTGAAAGACACAAACATATTTTTTCCCTAACAGATTTGTTTGTTTTTCAATTGAATTGTACAGGTTACAGGTCACATTAAAGGTGGGAAAAGTTTTGAAATTATTTATTCTGGACTCATTTTTTATAACACAAAAACCGGGCATTTTACCAGGGATGTGTACACTTTTTATATACACTATATATTGGTGGAAGTTGTTTTTACGCGGTGCTTTTGAGATTACTGAGGGTATCCATTGTGAGTGCAATGTTTTTGTGGTTTAAGAAGATTAATTTAAGAGCCTTAGCATATGTGATTCTATGTGTCTATTGGAGTGTGTGTGTGTGTGTGTGTGTGTGTGTGTGTGTGTGTGTGTGTTTGTGTGTGTGTCTATTACAACTTGCCTGGTATTATAAGTACTTGTATTCTACAACCTTGCCTCCAGTGACATTGTATAGCTACATCTCTCACATACCGAATCTGTTTAAGAATTAGGTGGTTGTCAATAAACATGAAACAATTGCTACATTGCCTCAGGACACCCATATCCACCAAGTTGGCTACAGAGATGGTAGGAAGGTGCATATCCATTGTTCCAGATCCTTATTACATGATATACAAGGGGATGGTTCCAGAGGGGTTTACAGCTGGCTAGAGTATAGACTACAATCAAGACTATCTAAAGCTAAACTCTTGGGGAGGGTACAGGGGTGTAGCCATTTTTTTCAGTTTGTACTCTAAGGTCCATTGCTGTCCCCTACCATCATCCATGCTGTCTACACCTGCAGCCATTCATGTTGCCCAGGCCCTAAATTATGGCACATCACCAAACCAGAAAATGTTCAGTCAATACAAAAGCAGTTAAACTGCAATGTATAGTAACATGCAATACCATGATGTCATGCAGTTTCCTGTTATGGGTTTCAACACACTATTCCATTCAAATAAATAATTCATTTTTCACCAGCTCTTATAACAGTGTTACACTGAAACAAGCTCATGTACCACACTAAGACAGCCACTGCCATGAGATGACATGCACAAACTTAACCTACATTTAGTGTTATACTGTGAGAAATCCTTCTACTTCATCAAAGTAGTCAGTCTACAGATGCCCACTCACACCAAGGCTCACACACAGAGTTGTACTTCGACTAGTGAAATAAGCTATCTGCATCTCCAGTTTTGGCTTGCTTAAGAATGTCAAAAAGCTAAACCATTCAAAGTCATTGTCCTTCTGCCAGGCCAAGCTGAAGCACAACATACAAAGTATGCTGTTAAACATAAAATTAATCATTCTTTAAGTCACTCCTTTCAGAACTAGAGGGATATCAGTTGCTAGCTAAGTACCAGAGTAGGTAGTAATAAGTGTCCCTGGCCTAGCACACCACAAATGGACACTCCAAGCTAAAATTCACAGATAAGGTGAGGATAGTACTTCTATCTTTCTCAGATCTCAAAACTGATTTTAATGTCTGACACAGGAAATATGTAGTTGACTGCAAGCTTGGGAGCATTGTCGTTAATTCCACATATACCACCAATTTGCAAACAGAACCTAACATTACACAAAATTGTACAGTAGAAATAAACACGATTTCAGTGTTAATATGCAGCATTTAGACATTTGGCATCTCTGCTCCAATAGGTTTGTACACTATTGATGGGCAATAACTAAGAGCTGACAAAATAGCAAAATACCTTGGAGTCCTTATAGATGATTACGATTCATCTGATACCCATATATCTTCTAACATCTGAGCACCATATGAAGTTTCCCACTTTATCCTCTTTGGGTTTGAGATATCTGTTAGAGAAGTAATGTTCCCTTCACATATCCCTTATTGTACCACTTAGAAAGTATTGTACCCTATTCTGTGACCTAATCACATGCTATCTGGTGCAATTTGAGAAGGCAGAAAAATGTATCATATAGACAGCTAAAAGGTTTATAGACTGGTCTTATAACTGAAGACTACAGCAAGTTTTGCTTAGAATACTCTTTGGTGACTTGAACACAAGAGGACATTCAGCCTCAAACATTAACACATCAACCATACCATGAAATGTGACTTACCGACTCCCACATCTGTGGAATAATCTGACCCTCTCAATTAAACTCAGTCCATCAGTTCATAATTTCAAGAACCACTACATGCAATCCTGCAGCTTCCAGAACAGAATCCATGATTGTTAAACTCCTCAATGGCAAACAGGCCTTGAGCTGGCTCACTGAACATATGAACCTATAATGTTACAAACTTCTGGCATCTGACTTCCCAGTATTAAAGTATAGCATGTGACTAGGGGGATCTTGGACAGCCAAGAAACCACCAAACAACTCCCAGCTATGAAGTTCAGGTAATCTGTGAAAATTTAGTCCAAAAGACTTTGGGCTTAGTACCAGCAGTGAATATTTGCTTGGTCTAGGCTACCCAGATCAGTCTCCCTTATCTCACTGTTTTTAATACTAAATAACTTTGGATGGGCATTAAATCTCTCAAGAGATCATTGTAGGTATCCATGTCTGAACAGCTAGTGGAAGGAAATTACATAATCTTTTTGAGAAATTGCTGGGTGCTAAAATATGTGTTTTTTTCTGTGGCAATGGAAGGTGTATAAACTATTGTTCAGCTCAGACGATACATCAAACCCATCACCTTCTGATTAATGCTGATTAGACAAACACATGGGCATGGCTACATAGGTAAAATAAAGGCAGCCCAGAGCAGTAGACTGTGGCAAAAAAGTCTCACAATGGTAAGGGTAAAAACATCAAAGATGCAGTACTGGTGTTTATGCTGGTTGTAGTCCAATAAAAAAAGTGAGCCCATTGAATATATTTCCATTCTGCTTTATCCCAACAAGTACTATAACTTTTCTGTCTGCTTACAACTGGTCTACCCTCTATTAATAGGTTTATAGGTAAGTACTAGGCTGGCTGCCCTTGTAGACCATTTTAAACCTAGCCAATTTCCTTCAAAGGTGAGAATCAAACCCTGAACCTTATGTCTGTGCCTTAACCATTGTACCAGCCCCCAAACTCCAAGATTGTTCTGACAAGTCTGTATTGCACCTGTAACACACACACACACACACACACACACACACACACACACACACACACACACACACACACACATTTGCTAATAAAGACATTAGACTTTCTGTGATGAAGATGCAGTACCTCTGCATGTATTACAGTACATACATATTTACATACAAATATTTCAAGCACTCGCATTAATGCCCTTCTAACCTGCCAATATACCAAAACATTTGCTCTCGTAATAAGTATCCAGGCTACTAGTGCTTGCTTTAATGTAATTTGATAGTCTATATCATGCATCGGCTACTGTGTCAGAGAACATGTTAGTACACTTCTCATGCCTATACAATCTTCTGCATAGGCTAGCTGATGATTCTCTGCTACGTTTTGATAACCCCAAACATTCCCAGAGGTAGTTTTCTCTAAATGTCCTATATACCTGAATAAGATCTCCTCTTAAATATCTATGACGCACTGTACAATTTCAGATATTTTAGTCTTTCATAATAGTTTAAATTTTCACATCCATGGATGCCCTTGGTATATTTCTGTTGTACTATTTCCAGTTTACTCATGCCTGTTTTCTTACAAGGTTTCCATACTGTTATTCCATACTCAAGTTTGGGTCTAATGCAACTAACAGACAATGACTTCTTCATTTCTGATTTCCTAGACTTTGTAAATCTTTTTATACAACCTATAGTTCTATAACTTTCATTAACCAATTGGTTGATATGATTAGAAAAACTCATAGCTGGATCTACCCATATACCCAGATCCGAAAATGAATCTACATTTTCAATCACTGTGTGCTGTATTAAATATTCACCTTTCAATGTATGTCTCCTAAATATCATATGCTTAGTTTTTGATGTATTTATCAGCATATTATTCTCCTGTGCCCAAACAGTCAATTTATTAAAGTTCTTTTGTAGACATGCCTTATTTGTAACACATGTAATCAGTTTACCCAATTTCAAGTCATCAGCATACAGAGTGCAGAACGCCTCAGATGAAAAATATAGCTCTGAAAGATGTAATCTAAACAAGTAAGGGCCTACAATAGAGCTCTTTGTGACATCCTGACTGTAACCAAGAATTTCACTTGTCCAATTGTTGCATGATACTTGCCATATCCTATTTGTAAGCCATGCAGCTATTCACGTTATCAAGCGTACATCAATACCTAGTTGTTCTAATTTATTGATCAGTGTTTTGTGTATGACCCTGACAAATGCTGAAGTTAAATCTATATAAATTACATCACAGCACAATTTTTCATTCATAGCTGTTATTATATTATTATAGAACATCATGTTACAGGTGGTAATAGATACGTTTTTAAGATATGCATGCTGATATATGGTTTCAAGTCCTAATCTTTCCACTTCTGACAATAACTTATCCAGTATTACTTTCTCCATTATTTTTCCACAACATGAAAGTAGACTTAAGGGTTTATATGACTCTGGCTTTGTCCTACTTCCCTTTCCCTTACAGACAGATTTAATAAGTGCATGTCTCCAATCTTGAGGAATCTCCCCATATTTATATGACCTAGTAAATAATAGATATAATGGTACCGCACATTTTTGATGGTGTTCTCAGGTCATTATTACTAATTTCATCTCCACCATGTGCTTTGTTTGGATCCAGTTTGCATAGTTCTTTTTCAATATAATCTAATTTGATTTCAGTATCTGAGGTTACCTGGATGTCAATTTATGGTAAACTGACAAAGCTATTGCTCCAATTTTTAAAGGTGATATTGCATTGTTTTGATCCCTTAAACAGCCAGTTCACTTGAACCTATACTGGTTAGGGGTTATGGAATGCAAATCATGCCCCTTCTTAGCTGTGTTGATACCTTATAGCCTATAGAACTAGGCTGGCAGCTTTTTCTTCTCAGGCTAAACAGACCTACAAACACTTTTATGATTACTATAATTAGTATTTTAAAATCCCTTAGGTATGAACTTTGCTTGTAAAAGTAGACACCTGCAGAAAAGTGGCTCGCCTGTGGTCACTGTTTCAAGTGTCAACACTTGGTGTGCTGAAAGCGAAAATAAATTAATATGTAACAGAGGCTGCATTGCTACTTTTTTGACCAAGTTACAAATTATAACTAAAACAATGCAACTTTAAGTTTTACAAGCTAAATGACATATTAACTTAACAAAGGCAAACTTAAAAATAAACCAAGTAAAAACAGTTTCAAATCAAAGGAATTACATCTAGGTAGTAACCAAAGTGGACACAAGCTGGAATATGAAGACTTACCAGCTAAATTGCAATGAACATACCTAACCATACATCCCAAGTGTCCCTGAACTCACAGAGCATCCTGGGTTTTGTTTTTTATTTTATCCATGCACCTCATAAACAATTTTTGATTTTTCTGGTTAATCATCAAGTACTACATATTTCTTATTGTTCTGGAAATTTACGCAGATGCAGAATCTGTTTGTGCTATTACCTTTTTTGCATAAATTATTTATGAAATATTAAGATATATGTACCTAATGCTTACTGTGGTTTGTAAACATTAAGGCAAGTGCTTTGCCTGCTTCTGTGGTAGTTCTGTCTGTCTTGTCCCTCAGTCTGCTCTATTAACTCCCCTCAGCAGCACACAAATCAGTTTCTGAAAGTTATTGCTCTGGTTCTGATGACATTAGTTTCTGCTGCCTGACTCACAGATGGAGGGGATAAAACACAAGCACTTGTTCTTGTTCACTGTAGAGCTCCTTTATAAAATAGGCATTTCACTGACTAGCTGCGCTACTACGATTCTGCTTTCCTTGTGTGGCAGTTCAGTTAAAGTTAGTCACACTATGCTCTCTAAATTGCTTGCACCTTCCTGCATGCTGAATACTGGGGGGAAAGAACTACTGAAGGGAAACAAAACAGCATACAAAAAAAGACCAAATTGCCTAACTACCCCTGGACCAATCTACAAATATGGAACAATCTTCCTCTTCCCATTAAGATAGCCAATTTGTAGCCCCACAACAGTGTTATGTTTTTGCTGTTCTCGGTCCTCCCCCAGCAAACCTGTTGTTTTGTTTGTTGCACCCACCCTCACCAAATAATTCAATGAGCATGTGTGTGACTGGATAGCTATGAAGACTAATTATCTGCTAAATGTACTGCACAAGTCTGAATCAGGCAAGACATAGGAGTTTGGAGGTGGCTAAGGTCTTTGTGGAGGGTATGTTAGGTAATATTTTACTTAATGCCTGCCTCTGTCCATTAGAGACATGTAGGGGTGCCACCTTTTCAAATGCTAAAGTGGGACATTTTTTGTAGAAATCTGAAATTTTGCAGTACAAAACATATTCAAAAAGAGCACTGAGGAGGCCTACCAAAATTCCCATTTGTCCCAGAGCACTGTTTGGTTAACTGACTTGCTTAAAGTCACAAAACAGACAAATGAAGACTGAAAGACTGAAGCCTGTACTACATGAAGTAACTTGTTAATAGCTCACAGCCTTTAATCATCTGTGCTGTCTGCCAGAGGAACCAGGGTTTTCTAATAAAGTAAATTTCCAGTACTTTGTTATGGTTGCATGTATTTCTTCCATACTGTTGTTGTTTTGGTAGCCATCTTCTTTATTATGTACCTGCTCATTGAGAGTTGGCTCATCAAATTCCACTGCTTGACAGCAAACTTTTCTAGAGCATGTGTACTGCCTGACTATACAGGTTTATCAATAGTGTGTACACAAGCAAGGATTCTTGCAGGTAAGTGGATTTTATCCAATATAGAAATAGCTTTGTTTCTATAAGGGCAGATTTCATGAGTATGAGTATATGTGAGGGTGTTAGTGTGTATGTGTGTATGTGCATTGTGCAGTGTAGGGACACAGAGACAGTTGCTTTTGTGTTTGCTGTGTGGCTGAAAGGGTGCAGTACATCTGCAAGTGTGTATGAGTTTGGCTGAGTGAGTGACCAACTATGACATTTGTCTTGTTTAGTTTGTGTTTGTATTTGTGTGTTTGTATGTGAGAATGAAAGAATGCATGTCAATTCTGAGTTTTCTGTGCCACTATGTGAGTGACTGAGTGATTATAGGTTTGTCCACTGCATAGGTTATGTAAGTAGATAGGCTGTTTGCAATGTGTCTAGTATGTAGTGATTTAATTAATGAATAAGAAAATGAAGGTGTGTGTGTGTGTGTGTGTGTGTCCACATGCATGTGTGCATGTGTGCGTGACAGACAGAATATGTTCACTAATTGCAATTTACATGTGGAATAGTAGTGTCCATGAGAATGGGTGATTGGAGGTGTGAGTGGCCTAAGTAGCACTTACTCCAGAGTAAGTTTGATTTCAACATTGTTATATTAATTTTGGCAGGTATAGGCTTACCCCCAACCTGAAGCAGCACTTACCTTAAGCTAAGTATGTTCTTGAATCCAGTTATATTAATTTTGGGTAGTGGGTGGGTTTCACCCTGCATAAAAAAATCTTATTTGTGTGTATATGTTTGATTATCTGGCTGTGCAGAGTTGAATGGTGTTTGATTTGAGTACATTTGCGCATTTGCACGTGTTTTCAATGTGTGTTTAGTACAGTGAGTAGACTGGTTGCTGTGTGTGCTTCTCTGATGTATTTTTTTTCTAAGTGGCCATCTGTCTACTCTCGCTATTAAGAACGACACCCATTATTTTATTTATATATAGGGATTGCATATACTTTGTATATGGATGTCAACTGATGAGGAGTATGCATGTATTTGTGTATATGTTACAAATGTGAAGAGAAAAAATCTGTCATATTAGTAACAAGATTTTCTTCCATGACTTCTATTGAATTGATAGGGGTAATTCTACCTGCAGGAATAGCTGAAGGTCAAGGAACATGAAATATGGGTTTGCAGGGACAGACAGAAAACATATGTACAAGCACATAATACCAACAGTGTGATATCTTCCATTGTTGGTTATTGACATTAGTAAAACATTTAAGAGATTTAGTTGCACCCCTAAATTTCATTCCATTAGCTGCAGACAGACCCTGCGGACATCTTTTGTTTTACTCAATGCATAAGCTGCTGTAGTTAGGGGAAAGTAAGCAAGCAAGCACCATAATGTATAATGCCTTAAAATGTCCTTCCTTTGATCTACTCATTTTTTTTCCATTTCCTACCCACAAACATTAGGTAAAGAGTCTCTAGAAATATTCTGGTGCAAAGTATATGGCTCTAACCATCCTGAGGTATTTCATCCAGTTTTCTTACAGTTGGAAAACAGACTTTATACATTTCATTATCAATTCTTATTACAAATATATGTAGGATAAATTCTTAGCCAAAAACATGTTCTTATCTATGCCTAGTTTTGGCACATCTGATGAAATTCTGATGAAGACTGGTAAATAAGGAAAAAGTGGGCTTAAAGAATGTAAAGAAGCATGAAGCTGAGTTTTAAGTCACAAACCCTTTAACATTCTGATGTAGAACTTTTTAAGATGCCGGACGCATTCCTGTTACAAGCCTTCTTGTAAGAGTAAAGACAAAAACAAATTCTGTTTCTCCCTAACAAAGCCTGCCTATATTTCTGGTGATGTAGATATTCTCTAGAGTTACTTATTCTGAAGAATAAAATGAAATGACCTGCCATTTCAGTATTATTTGCAGTCCTAATATCCATTTGTAAGTCGACAACAGTTTTTCTAGTTTATGTGGGCGTATACTTTTAGCTCTGCTGTCTGTTATTTAAGATGAGAACTAAGCCTATGATTCTGCTTTTAAATCTTTAAATCAGCTTGTGCGTGAGTAAAAGCTCTTAAAGTTAACCCATGTGAAAGCATATGTATTTGCTGGTATCAGGCTGTGCAAGTAACTATAGAAGCAGCTGTTACTGGAAACGCCCATTAATTTCCTATACAAGCATTATCTCTATGGGAGTGTTGCGTGTGTAATGTTGAACTATTACTATTGTTTACTATAAATACAGCAGATGCCTTACAATTCAAAAACTTAACCACACATCCTATTATTTACTATACATTTTTAGCTCTTTTGTTTCACTATAAAAGCTTGTATTCATTTTAATACTGTAAATGAATAATACAGCAGTTTCTTTATAAAATAAAAATGTACTGGGCTGTATTTCAGTTAAGAGTTAGAGGACATTCATCTAGGCTAACTCAATATATATAACACTACAACTCAGATGTTTAAAACATCAGGTCTTAATATATTAAGAAATTATTTCTTTTACTAACTTAAAATAATAAATCAAGATTGCACATGGAAAGTATAAAGCAGTTCTAGTGAGGAACAGAAGAACACAGGTTGGCTAGAATTAGCAGCTTATCTGGTGAATTATGTAGGCACAGACTGCAGAGTGTGGTGCCACAATGGCCCTTATTTGTACTTGCACTTTTCTATCACCACTTTTTGTTCTTTCTTTTTTTGAAGTATTTCTATCTTCCAAGGCTCTATAGTGTGTGTGAGCTGATGTCCTTTTTTCCACACATATGGTCTTCCTCCTGCTCCTTCTTCTACATAATTATTTCTTCATTTGTTAACTGCGGTGGTGGTGCTGCGGTAGTGTTGTCACCTCACAGTAAGACGTTATCCTGTTCGATTCACAGCTAGAGCGTATTCTGTGTGGAGACATGCGTGAATGGGCGTACCTTCGTTGAAGGTTGTGCATCAGGGCCGGCAACTCGGCACGTAAAAATCTACTGCCAATCATTAGCGGACCGGAGTTCTGCTGTGGCCACCCCTAACTGGGAAAAGCCAAAAGACAGAAGAAGACTGAAGGTAATTTGTTCATTTAGAGCTTCTGTTTCTGAACATTCACAAACACCCTGCACTTAACTGCTGAGGTATTGTCCCTATCCAGGTAACTCTTAACTGATTTCCTTCTACGTAATGAATTCAGATCAGATTGCAAGCTCTCTGCTTTGGAACTAGACTTTGCATGCTAACTCTCTTTCCTCTCCTGTTGAAATCATCCCCCTATCTGACTTGGACTTCTTTATCAAAAAATATATTCAAAACAATGCACAAACTGGAGCCTGTTTTTGGGAAATCAGATTCCTAATCACTTTAGTACACCTTACAAAAGTTGGGAAGCATTGTTTTTATTTCTGTCCAGTTGATTGTGGCTTAGAAAATCATCAGTGGAAGATCAGAAGTGCCTTGTAATGGCAGTCAGAGAAAAGGAAAATGTGATATTGCATTTTTAACATTTTCTCCCTCATCTCCAAGTTTGTTCACTCATGGAGTTGATTATATATATATAATATAAATATATATATATAGGTTCCCTTCAGAAGCCCGAAATACTGAAATCTCGAATTTCAGTATCTCAAGCCCAAGAAGCCGAATCCGCAGAACAGCGAAAGTTTAGAAGTGCGAAATTCAAAACCTCGAATACTGGAGGTTTTGAATTTCATGCTTCTAAACTTCCCCTGTGGTCATGTATTCAGGTAAGTGTGTGTGTGTTAAGAGGTTTGGATAGGGGCTGTGGTGTGTTAGTGTGTTTTGTTGCTGTGATGTGTGCGTGCGAGGAGAATGTAGCTTGTGTGGTGGTGTTTTGTGTGTGTTTGTGTGTAGTGCGACCTCGGAGTGAGAATATTTAAGTAGGGGGGGGTGTGTTTGTGTGGAGAATGGTGTGTGTGTGTGTGTGTGTGTGTGTGTGTGTGTGTCTGTAGTAGAACCGTGAAATTCAAAACCTCCGGTATTCGAGGTTTTGAATTTCATGGTTTTCAGTTTTGGTCGTTCTGTGGATTCGGCTTCTTGGGCTCGATATACTGAAATTCAAGATTTCAGTATTTTGAGCTTCTGAAGTGAATATATATATATATATATATATATAGAGAGAGAGAGAGAGAGAGAGAAAGAGAGAGAGAGATGAGGGTGGGGGGGGGGGGTCATGCCCTTGCAAACAAAGTTGTTTTTTTTGTGTGTTTGGCAACATTAGGAATATCTTTGGTCTGATAAAAACTATACAGACTGTCTCAAAACCTTGTGCCTATTCTCATCATCACACAGGTTATTGAGAGACAACCAACGCCTCACATACAGAACCTCAACAGACCCCATTCTGTCAGACCTGTTACACATTCACACGTCCAGTGGTGGCAAAAACACCCACTTAAGGACCTCATTCTCTTCTGTAAAATAAATAGAACATGTTGAAGGGACAGGTATGTATCACAGAATTCCACTTCTGTGGAACTGTGTTCTACTCCACATAAAGCAAAGTACTTCTCTTATTTTATTCAAATGTAACTTGGATGAATGGATGAATAACTACTAATTCACTCTTGGTTAACACCCTTGTCAATCACAGACAGGTGCAGATTGTACATGTCACAACATAGCCTTGTTCAGCCCATTTCTGTATTGTTTGTAAACAAAATATAAGGGCTATAAACTACCACGGGAATGTAAGATTAGGCCTCTTAAGATTTTCACAGATCAGTAGCCTAGTAAGTACCTGTGAACCTGTGAGTAGTAACCTACCGAGGTTTCAGATGTTTTGGGGTCAAATTGTGTCTATTAAATGAAAGGTGATTATTTATAGTAAACCCCAAAAGAAAATACATGGTACTACTTTTCCTTGCAGATGGTACCACCTTATAACGTTATGACTTTCCTAACTCTTGCTTTATCACCTGGGATACCATCCCCTTTGCTTATTTTTCTAATGATATATATTTTTACCACTATGGCGAAGACAGTTGGCTGCCACTGGAATCCCTCCTCGATCTCAGATGCCAGGAGTCACTCCTGACCTCCCTGGCCTAATCTGAAATCCTCTCTGTTGTCAGTGCAGTGCCATATTCTTGGCCATAATGATTTTGTTAATTATATTACATACCATTATCTCTTCCACAGCATCTGACATGCAGTGACATAACACTGTTACAGCTGAGAATATGTTGGTACTTGCCTCGATATTCTGAAAGCATGGGAACCTGTTATCATCATCAGTGCTTCATCTCTGCTTATGACCACTCTCCATCTCCTGGCAGAAGGCAGGTGGTAAAATCAATACCTTTCTTCCCCTTCACAGTTACCTTATTAAAATTCTGCTTTTGGTAGTTTCACTAGTCCTATCCACTTTATTTGTTGTTTTACAAAGGCATGATGAGTTATAGTTGTCGCACCCTACCATGGCTTGGGTTAATGACGTCTTTCAATTATAGAGGCTTGCAACATCTCTTCCTGTATACCTGATACTCTGTTTCATCATTTTAACCCCTTGACTCAAGTCTATAGCCAGAGATTTTGTGTTCCTGCTAACTAGCTACTCCTTCTTGCCAGGTAAGTCCTGTCAGTGTTACGTTTTCCTTCTGTTTTACCAAATGATAAAATGCACTGTGTCCTGATGTAACAGATGTATTTTACACTGCTTCTTTCAGAGGCTTCCTCATGGTTGATCTTATGTTCCTCAGTGCTTGTAAATGTATGGATCACATGTTTGTGCACATGCTATTTACTTGCCCAACATAATAATATAAACACTTAAATAGTAAGAAGTCAAACCTACTACATATATAACAATAACACAGTGATGCCACTAACCAGGAAAGCAAGTCATTTCAGTGTATCTATGCTGTTTCCTCCTCCTCCATTTTTTCAACTAGAAGAAAACAGAATGGCTACATAATTAGTAGGAGGTCCATCACAAAATAGTCTATTACTCATACAGTTTTACAAACACACTAGCATAGTCTCATTACTTAATGAGGGGAGAGATGCATAAATAGACACACAAACAGGTAGTCTGTCTGCCTAACCATCACTGGCATTACTATTCCAGAAAGTGTCCTTGAGTCCTAATATTGTCATTAAACATATGCTGCCTGTCTGCATCAGTTCACATTTTCATAAGTTACTGCTGTGAAGTTAAAGCTGGTTTCAAAATCAAATATATTTGCACTCATCCTTTCTTTGCCTGAGGCATGTAATTGGTTAATAACTAAGATTTTGACAGATGAATATTGAAGTCTGTCAACCATAATGTTTAATCTTTGGTTTTACTAACTGAATTCCATTTTCACTTAGGGACAAAGTCAGCTGTCTGCTTCTACTAGCCACCAATCAGGCTTCTAATTTTTCCTCAAAAATGTAAGGTTCTTCACCTGTTCTCTTTGTGTGCACTTTAAGAAACTGTGTTTTGCATTATTGATTACCTGCTTGTACTGGTTTATAATGGTACAGTATTTTTTTCTTAAACATTTTACTGAGATGTGTATTAATATGTATAAAAACAATTCAACATTATTATTCAACATGAAATAATGAAATACATTTCTGAAAGTCATTTATTTATTATTATTTATTGCATATGTTGACCGGGAAGGTCCACTGGACCAAAGAGTGCTCATTTTCAGTGGACGCCCATGGAGAAAAGCTCCACAGAGATACAACATAGTAGCAACATGATACTTACAATGTGATAGAAGACAAGATAACAGATACATCAGTTCAAACTGCTAAAGCACAAAAGCATACGATACATTCAGTGTGATAAAAATACATGGAGTAAATATGACAGATTAAACTGACAAAACTCAGACAACAGTGCAGTATATTCAATTTGATAAGAATCCATAAGTCCAGAAGTCATCAGAAGAACTACAGTTAAAACAGTTCCATGTTGATTTTCAAATAACAAAGGCTTGCCTAGTTTTAAGTGTAAGAGAAGGGACTACTGTAGTTTTTGGCTTCTTGGTCTATTGATGGAAATAGCTATCTGTAGAGGCAACAGTATATTAAACAGATGGCAGTGATACATACATACAAATATTTCAGACACTGACAATAATGCCGTTCTATCCCACCAATATACAAAAACAGTCATTTCCATAAGTGTCCAAGTTGTTCTTAAAATATCTAAACTAGTGCTTGCTTTAATATAATTTGGTAGTCTGTTCCATGCGTCAGCTACTCTCTCATAGAACCAATTACTGCACTTCTCATTCCAATATAATATTCTACTTATTTTATCTGATGATTCTGTACTACTCTTTGACAATCTCAAACACTCCCAGAGGCAGTTGTCTCTAAATGCTTTATATAATGGAATAAGGTCTCCTTCTCAAATATCTCTATGATAAACTGTACAAGTTCAGATATTTTAGCCTTTCACAATAACTTAGATTTTTCATATCTATGTGTACTCTTGGAGTATTTCCACTGTACTCATTCTGGTTTACTCATGCTTGTTTTTTACAAGATTTCTATATTGTTATTCCATACTCTAGTTTGGTTCTAATGTAAATTAAAAACAATGTTTCATCTTTCCTCATTTAACAGACTTTATATTTTTATACAACTTAAAGTATTATAACTATTATTATCCAGTTGGTTGACATGATTAAAACAACTTCAGAGCTGTATCGATCGGTATGGCCAGAACCTTAATCTACAGTTCCAATCACTGTGTCCTGTATTAAATATCAACCATTCAGTCTATGTCCCCCAAGTCTCATATCCTTAGATTTTGCATATTTAATCAACATATTGTTCTCCTGTGCTCAAATAGTCAATTTATTTTGCAGACATGCCTTATCTGTAACATATGTAGTCAGTTTACCCAATTTCAGATCATCTATATATATATATAGACTGTAGAACACCTCAGATGAAAAAGTTAGGTCTGAAAGATACAATCTAAATAAGTAAGGGCCTAGGACAGAGCCCTGTGGGACACCCAGACTGTAACCAAGGATTTCACCTATCCAGTTGCTGAATGACACTTGCCATGGCCTATTTGTAAGCCATGCAGCTATCCATCTTATGAAGATCACATTGGTACCTAGTTATTGTAATTTATTGATCAGTGTTTTGTATATGACCCTATCAAAGGCCGAAGCTAATTCTATATAAATTAAATCATGACACAATTTTTTATTTATAGCTGTTATAATATTGTAATTGAACATCATGTTACAGGTGATTATAGATGTATTTTCAACATATGCATGTTGATATATGGTTTCGAGTCCCAACCATTCTAGTTCTGACAATTTACCCAAAGCAACCTTCTATATTAGCTTTTCCACAAAAAGAAAGTAAAGATATGGGTCTCCAAGACTCTGGATTTGTCCTATTTCCATTTCCCTTAAATATGGGTTATCAAGTGAACATATCCAATCTTGAGTAATCTTGCCACATGCGAATGACCTAGCAAACAGCAGATATAACAGTACTGTAAGTAAATACTGAAGTATTCTCAGATCATTATTACTAATTCTGTCTCCTCCCTCTGCTATGTTTAGGTCCAGATTACATAGTTGTTATTCAGTATAATCTAATTAAATTTTAGTATCTGAAGCTATTTGAATATTACTAGGACAATTTATCACCCCATTTGTGTTGCCAAACTGTTCTGCATAAGATATTGTAAATGCAGCTATACTGCTGTGTTTGAGAATAGGATTCAGAATCTACTCACAATTTATTAATTTTTATGCCTTTACTCCAGTCACATTTTATGTATCTATGAAATGGTTTCCTGTTACACCGAATATCTTTAAATACATTTTCTTCAAAATTTTATTGATCTTGTTCATAGGTTGTTACTAGGGAATGATTGCTAGGGCCCTTATAAGCCTAGCCATGCACTCCAAAAAATTTGGATCCAGAGTATCATGGGCATCTATATTGGGGGGGGAGCATGCTAGTAGGGAGGTAACTAAGATATTTATGGGGGGTGTAAGTTAGCATAATACTTTTCTTATTAACAGCCTCTGTTCATAAGGGACACCCGATTTGGGGTAAATTTACTATTTCCCATCTAATCATCAAGGTTTTATTATAATAGGGTCAGGAATTCATTTTGTTTTATATGCATGGGAAGCCTATTCTATAGCGCAGGGATGCTTTGGACACACAGCTGTATCTCCAACACATTCTGTTTATGTTACAAGCGAAGTTCAAATCCCTTGATCTAGTGTTTTTGGTGGTGTTTGTTTTGCACATGTGCAACAGATCAATCAGGGGTAGCCATCTGAGGCTTTTAGACTGTGCAAAGACCCCCTCTCAACAGACTGTAGGATACTGAATACAGAGACAGATCCTTTATGCAATCAGTGTTGGACAGGGTAGTCATGCTCTGAATTCTCCTGGTGAGAAACCTTCATTGGCATTCCAACTATTGCAAGTCTTTGGTTATGTACATGTTAAAGGGCCAATGTGTTCAATGATAGATCTGATAAGGGCCGAGTAGAGTGGTACTGTAATTTCCTTGAACCTGGATGATGTACTCTTACCTATAAGTTAGGTGACTTAGAATGATTTTTCATACTATACTAGCTATGTCTGTCCAACGCCAGATTGCTGTCTACTTATGCTCCCAGATCCATTACTAATCTTAGTGGTGTTTTAACAATGGAGTAATTAACTTGGGTTGACAGTTTCCAAAAGGGCATTATAACACATTTTTTGGCATTGGCCATGACTTTGGCACCGATCATTTGCCATTGTTAAACCCTCTTGCAAGATGTTGGTGACTTAGGGGAAATCTATAATAGCTCCCAGTTTACAGTCTTCTGTGAACTTGGCAAGTCATAGGCATTGAAAATTAATCCTGACTTCTGAGAAGTAGATGCCGAACAGGAAATGGCATAGCATGGAGCCTGTGTTACTTCACTGGTGACTGTTCTCTTGCTGGCACTGATCCTGACTTCTTGTGTACTGTCTTTGCGACAGATAGCAATCCAATGAGTTATGTAGGGATTTATGCCTAGTTCAGAGAGCTTGTCAACAATGCCAGAGTTAGGTATTGTACTGAATGCCCTGGCCAGGTCAAGCTACACAATATGCACTCATTTCCCCTCATCCACTGACTTAGTGACCCCCCTCAAAGAAATCTACCAGGTTAAGTAAGCATAATCTACCCTTATCAAAGCCAAATTTGGATGGGTCTAGTGTCTGTAGGTTGCCAATATCTTTTGTTTATTATTTCCCCTGATAATGTGTTCCATGACTTTGCATATTAGGTTTGTTTGACTGATGGGTCTATAGTTCCCTGGATCAGTTGATGGCCCACTGTTGTGGAGATGAATGACTGTTACAGCCCTCCATTCACTAGGAAAGTAGCCTGTTTTGAGGCTGGAACTGAAGAGTACTTCAAGCAGTCCTGATAGGTCAGGTTTTAGACTGTTCAGGACAGACAGAGTTGATGTTCTTTGCTTTAATGAGTGCTGACAGTAACTGGTCCCCGCTGACAGCTGGGGGATGTATATTGGAGGGTATTTCATCTGGTGGACCTTGTAGTTGGCCTTGTTGGGCTTAGACTTCCTAGTTTCTTGTTTAGTTGTATAAGGGAGCACTTGTTTTTAATGAGTTGCTCTTTCTGATTTTAGCCATGAGTTTCTTCTTTTATTATATACCCTTTTTAGGTGAGGATTGCACCAGTGAGATTTGTTTTAGTGTTTGTTTTGGGTTTACTTCTGGTAAGTATGGCAGGCTGTCTATGCAGCCATTCACATCTTTGTACAGGGACTCTGTGAATAACTCTTCATAGGTAGCTGTGGTCTTGGTGTCAGGGGGAGCCTTGAATTTTGACAAACTGTCACTTAATCAGATGTAATTTGCCTTAGAATAGTTCCTAACTGTTATTAGTTTAGATGGGTTTTCCAGGTTGATTTTTATTTCAGAGGAGACAGCTTTGTGATCTGACCTCACTAGTGAGAACGTGACCCAGAGGGTGCAATGTTTTCCCTTGTTGGCGAGTACCAAATCCAGTATATCTGATCCTCAAATTGGAGCATGCACTAATAAAGTCCAGTGAGTGTTGTGCCTATGAGTTTGAGGCAGTGTACATTTCACAGTCTATAGAGGGGTAGTTAAAGTAATCCATGAATAAGGTATTTGCATGATGAGTACCTCTAGTAGGTTTAGGTAAGAGTCGTGAAACTCTAGGGGAATCAATGATGAATTGTAGCTCGCTATAATATGGTGAAGGATCTTATCTGTGGTGACTTGGATATGGATGAGGTCTATAGTATCATCGTATTTGACCATCCTGGAGGTATGTTTATTGCTAATGTAGAACGAGATACCTCCATATTTGACACTACTCTGTGTTGCTGTTTGTCTAAATGTGTGGAAGGCACTGTAGCCTTTCACTGCTGAAGTATTTTCTATAGCTTTAAACCAATTCTCAGTCACAGCACAGATGCCTTCATTTTCTAGAGTGAGAAGGGCTTGAAGGGTGTGGAGCTGAGCAGTAATACCTTAATGTTGCTTTGAGACTTCTTTACTATGTTGGTAGTTTTGTCCTTTTGGCATTGTCTAAAACGACTCTAAGGGGATTTATAAAGTTTTAGCCAATATCCAAAAGACTAGGGAGAGCAGGTGCAGCCCACCCTTGGCCAAACAATGTGGTCTGTTGACCATGTCCTTCGATGCTGACAGATATTGGATCCCCCCTGGAGTGACACCAGAAACTAAACCAATTATTAAAATCAATGATTTTATATCCATTCTGTGACATGAACTTTGGTGAAAGTAGAAGCTCATACTGGTCTATGATACATTCTTAACTCTCTCACTTTCTATCTGATACATATTCCAAGAGATCCATTATGTCTCTTTTCACATAGTCTGGTGAGGTACGTTTCAGGCCATTTACACCTGCATGAACTATGACAAAATCACATTGCTACCTGGGGTGCAGTAACTTGAGCGTATGTGCTTTTGCAGATCCTGGCTCCAGATAGGCAACTAACTTATCTTCTCCTTGTCCACCCTGATGAGTGAGGCATCTGTGTGTCACACAGGCAAGTCCCCAGTGACAACAGTATTAGGTAAAGTGTATGCTTACCTTATGGTCTTTGCACTTGGGGGACCATTGGGTATAGCCTTGTGTGAGATGCTTGCTGTTGCTTTTGGTGTGTGTTTCAGTGAATGCTGAGGACCAGTGTTGCCATTAGGTGGTATAGAGGTCTTTGAGATTTGGCAAGGTTTCTTTTAAGCATTTCAGCATAAGACAACCTGTTTTGGTGGTAAGCAATATGCATGAGGGATGTAGTGTGGATATTCCTGGCAACCTCATTTGCATGCATGATTTTTGCCTCTAAGGAAGTTGTGCATTTACATCTCTTGCATACTGCTTTATTTTCTTTAATGATTAACTGATTATCTGAGAACATGTGATAATTGCTACATTACCTTAGGATGCCTAAATCTACCAAGATGTCCACAAAGACATTTGGAAATTGCATATCCATGTTGTCTAGTCCTGTAACAGGATTAAGGATTGGGTTTTAACAGGGTTCCCTTAAGGCAGTCCCTGGGTTTAAGGGCAAGACATTACATAGTGCTAGGATATGGTAATGCTATTTGATACACAAATTAGTTTTTAGGGTTAAGGGCAAGATATATACTGTTAGGACATTGAAGTGCTATTTGATGCATAAGCTATCTGCGCTAAGCTTAATTCCACACAGTGCCACACTGTTTAACAGGCTGAGGACCTGATCCTAACTTTATAATGAAATTTTACTGTCTAGGTGTTTGCTTAACATACCTCTCAACCTCTTAGAGCAAGAAATCTGGACAAAAGCCATCAATAATGCGGCGACAAAGACCAAAAAATAGGGACACTTTTTAAATATTGCTCTTACAAACTTAGAAAAATGATAGAATACCAGGTTTTGCATTAGCATGAATTTTCTGAAGGGTATGAAGTCTGAAACAAATGTCTGTCATTATTTTCTGACACTAACACTGAATAATTTGCCAATGATTTGCCAGAAAACCACAATTTTATGAGAAACAGAACACAAATATGAGGTGAAAATCTGTACAGTTGAGCACTGCTAACTACCACTATGACGTGGGCAGCTCTGTGCAAATTTGCCTAATTTATAGCAGAGAGAAAAAAGGTTAAAAAGCTACTTCTGTGCCCTCTAGCCAATAAATGCCCACACTTTGAGTTTTCCGAAGTGCTTCCCAACTCTGAGACCAGGTAAACACATTCTGCAACAAGATGGATGATCCTGGAATTTTTTTTTATGTAAAATGACAGCAAAAGCAGCTCTCAAGTGCATATTAAACAAACAACTACCAAAATCTAAGTCTCTGGCTAATTTGCCCTTCTGCAAGGTGATTTGTAAGCAAGCAGATCTAGAAAAGCAAACAAACAGAGAGATTACTATTTTGCCGCAAAATTAAACAAATGCTTTAAAGAATACTCAAAAACAGTAGTGATCATTGTAAAAAGCATGTAAAAGTGCAGTCAGTTAAGAAAATATTCTTAGCTTAGCATGGATGGCTTTGGATGCAGTTCAAACTCTTGAAAACTGCTGCTGAGTTTGTGAAAATGAGCAGAGAGCCTTGCAAACTTTCCTGATTTATAACAGAAAAAAATAAAGCTTGAAAACTGACTCCTATGCCATCTGGCAACAACAACCACACGTTGAGCTCACTGGAGTGTTTCCCACCTCAGAGTGACTAAGTAAACACATTTTGGCACAAAATGGATGATCGTGGAATTTAGGCATTGTATGGTCATTTATTGGCTGCACTTTAGAGCTGCTTTTGCAGTAAGAATTTGTCTAGCTTGCTTATTTCAGTTTTCAGAGTTATTTGGCCTCATTTTTATTTCTTACATATTTTTGTCTTTCATCTTAATATTAAGCATTTTGTCCTTGATTGTTTGGAAATGTATCCTCCTGACTTTGTGTACCTAGATTCTGAAATTAAACATTTTTATTTTTGCATTCAATCAGTTTCCCTTTCAAAACCTGCTACATTCCTTCTGCTGTATTCCCACTAAATGTATCACTGCAGTTAGTTTTACTTAGGGACTTCTTGCTTCATATTGTCTGTTACTAATCTCCTGTGCATTAGTTTAGTTTTAGTTTGGTAGAATTATCTAGCAGCTATTGAACCTTTAAACCATACATCAACAAAGTCAAGTTTCAGATAACATAACAGTTATTTCCTTTATAATGTCCAGTATGCTCCATTCCCTGGTAGTGTTTTTTTCTCTTTTTTTTACTATCTGAAGCTATTGTTCATGAACATATGTTGTAAATAATTTTCTTACTAATGTTGAATCAATATTATTAGTCAAAAGGAGGCAGGCAGTCAGTAAATTGGTAAAACACGCACTGATGCAGTAGAGATGAGCGTATTTAACGTATAACAAGTTTATTAACACTAAACACGTTTTCGTCTCTCCCAAATGAGAAACTTCTTCAGAAAAGTAAAAAAGTGTCACTGAAACCTTTTAAAAGTTTTAAGAGTTCTGCCCAAAGGCCAACCAATAGTGTTATCCAATCAGCAACACTCATAAAGTTAAAGATACAAGCAGGCTGTAAAAACCTAGGCACATAAAACAACATAACTTATAAAAATCATTCTGTAAAATCAAATGTATAAAAATCATATGTAAAGCACTAAGTATTATAAAACAAAAATTTTGACAGTTTTAAATCATGATCGATAGTGTCATTGGTAAAACATCAACGAATACTAGTGTTGAAAAACAACACTTAAATCATTTCCTGAATGTAATAGTATTGACAGTGCATCTAAAAGAGGAAGTTAGTTATCTCAAACAGCTCTTCAATTTCAGCAAACAAGTAATATTGCAGTGACACTTTTTTACTTTTCTGAAGAAGTTTCTCATTTGGTAGAGACGAAAACGTGTTTAGTGTTAATAAACTTGTTATACGTTAAATATGCTCATCTCTACTGCATCAGTGCATGTTTTACCAACTTACTGGCTGCCTGTATCCTTTCGACTATATATATTTTTTGTGTTTACGAATCAATATTATTCCCACCTGGTTCTGGTAAATGTACATCCCCAGCCAGTATTATTTTTCCCTTCTGTATTCTTGCAAGAAATGCATGAATTCCTCCAGGTCTTCAGTACTTTGGTGATCTGCACACACCAATAATTGTACCAGGGTTGTCTTTATTGTCACTGTAACACAATCTATAGTATTGGTGTTATCACAGAACATGTAATAATCACAGATCTCATAACAATCTTTATTCTCTGTCATAACACCTCCACCCAATTTTTGAATGTATGTTAAAGTAAAAACCTTTATACCCTAATAAAACTGTTTTTCAGTCACTGTTCTTTATAACCATATTTCACAAGCAATAACAATATCAGTTTTGTGGGAATGTAGTAAATTTTCCAATAAAAAAAACTTTTATTACTAGTGCTCCTAGTATAAATAACCAACACGGATACATCAAATGTTGCTATCTCTGAACTGTTAAATTTCTGACCAGGCAAAAATTCTGTCTTGAGTTAGTGAAATATTGCAATATATCTGCTGCAAAAATTCTCTTCCTTTGTCTTGACAAGTGAACACCATCCTTTCTAAATACATCATGACCAAAATTAGGACTGGGTGTTATACATATTTCAACTTTCGAAAATGTGCCAGTATTTTTAGGTAAATACCTACAAAAAAAGTTTTCTCTTTTTTTGTTTGTGATTTGAGAAAAATATGTCCTAACATTTACATAAGTTATGTTATCTAAGAGAGCTGTAAGTTCCCTACAAACAGTCAGTGAGTCTTTGCAGATCAGATCATTTGGACTAACATGAATAAAAACAGTTCCATACTTCCTTCAATTTAGATATTTCATAGCCCTACTGACATCCTGTATTTTTGCTCCTAGCAAGCATAACACTATTCAGTGATCACTATTTTCTCTGCAAATTAAAAGATCATTTCCTCTAACAATTGAATCTCCAAGTACTAGTAAATAATTTTTGACCAGATCTGAAGAATCTCTCACTTCTAATTCAGTAATAACTGCACTACAAGTTGTCAAAAAGGAATGTTCTTCACCACCATTAGTCTTATTAACCTCACTCTTGCATTTCTTATTTCATTTGCGTGTATATAATTCTCATCTAGCTGTCTTAGTACTTCCACAGCTTGAGGAACCATGTGGTCAACTTTGGTCTTTCTCTACGTTTTACTTTCATTAATGCTCTTCAATCTTTCTAAGTTCAGTTTTGATTTCTTCCTTTTAGCCTGCTCCTTGCCTCTTTTTCCACCTCTGATGGAAAACTGATGCCATTTTTGTAGATGGAATGTTTTCTGATTGAACAATGTTATCATGCCCCATAATCTGTGTGTTACATAACAAAGCACTGTCCTTTTTAGTATACGTTACTCTTTCCAATATAGAAATTATTCAATTTCTTTTTCTTCAGTTTTTTGTTGAGAACTTGTAACTTCCTTGTTTTTTCCTTCTGCATGCTCTGAATCATCATATTGCTGAACACTTTTATCCTGAATTCCAAAGTTGTCACCAGCACTATCATGTTTAATAGGGTCGTGTGATCATTACTTACTAGTGGACAATTCCTATCCTTAATGTGGGTTGTATTTTCACTTCATTTATTTATTTATTTGACATTTGTTTTCCGGGGTGGTCCGACTGGGTCTACAGAACCATTTTCAGCGGAGGCCCGATTATTTGTCTAATCAGTACAGTCATTAATATGCATTACAACAGTTTTCTGGCCTGTGCCAATTGCATATGTGCAGTCTTTTTTGCTCTGGTACACAAGACCAGACACTTGTAGTACCTGTTGGATGTGGATCTGCTGGTCATTTCTGAGTGCTCTTTAGCTCCTTATACTTCCGCAGGGTTTGTTTACTTTAGCAGAGTAAATTGCTGACATGGTGCAGTGGTCATTGACCATTGATGCTTCTGCTACTGTAGGGTAACATCTGTCTGTGTAATCTGGAATTAATTGGCTTTTTGTTTGTGAATTAGGCTTCATGGATTTCTCAACCATTTGTGTAAATGAATTTATTCATGGAGTCCTCTACTAGCTGTATAAATGAATGAATGTGCACACTCAGGAATTCAATGACTGCTGTCACTTAATCTGGCTTTTAATATAGTATTCATGATCCCGCATTTTCACAGGGTGTCAAAAACAATCCAGCAACACAAGGGAAACATTCATGAACATTCTACCTCACTGATTGTTTATGGTGGTAAACCATCTGGGAGGGGTAACTGCTTTCCCCTGGAGGAACTGACTGATCCTCCCTGCATCTCAGCTTATTCTCCCACTACTTTTGCCTTGGTGGCTCCAAATTCAGAGTCACTTCACTACCCCAAGTCCCAAGTGTTTTCTGCATCCAGCTGCTTCACTCTACAAACATTTTTTATATTTTCTAAACATTTATGTTTGATTTCATTTTGGTTCAAACACTTTCTAGAGAAATACAACTAAGATTTCACTGTGTTTTATTCTGGCTAACTGCTGTGTCTTTTGCTGTTAACGTGTAGTAAATATATCAGCGTATGTCTACTGAGTTTTTACTCTAGGCTGCAGTAGTAGCAGCAAAGTGTTTTCTTTCTGCTGTTAATGTGTAGCAATTATATTAGCAAGTTTCTACTGGCTGTGTGTTTTACAGTAGGATTCAGTGAAACCATAAATTTTTTTTTGTCATTTGTACTGCACTTACATCAAATAAGTCTTGTAGTCTGTTGCCATCTGGCTAAGTGTTTTTTTTTTCTCTCTGCTAATCTGTAGTGCATACATTTGTCATGTATATATGTTTCAACTTGCTTCTACTGAAGGCTTCTATTGTAATGCCTGATTTTATGAACAGGGCAGTTACTGGATAATGTAGATGACTTAATATATGAGAGCTTCTGTTTGTGAAGAGTTTTGTCATTGACTAGGGTTGCTTCCTATTTTTTTTCATATATGCTACACATTCTAGCTGGCTGCCTTATCTAAATGCTTAAATATCAGATTTACAGACTATATATTGTGTATCAAAGAGTGAGAACTAACAGATAGGCTTACTTCTTGTCCCTCTAACATCTATAAACCTACATCTCAGTAACCCCACACTCTCACGCAAACACTTATCTCTTGTTAGTTTAGTTTATTTTTCTTTCTGTCATTCTATACTGTGGAAGCCACCATTTTTGTTTTTAGCAATCCCAAACTTGCATAACTACAAATATCTCCTGTAAGCTTATTGTCCTGTTTAAAGGTTAGAAAGCTGAAATGCACATCTGTGAAATATAGTGCACTACTCTTGTTTGCCAAAAATTACTTATTGTGGATGAGTATAGGCAAATAGTACTGTACCTAACTAGTTTAACCATCAAGAAGAACTTTTTCTCTCTCTGTCTCCCAGTGAAACAAGCATATGTAAGTCTGACTACTGTTGCTGCTGAAAGGTTATCTTCACCCACTACCTAAAGAACTTGCACAGCTGAATTTCACCTGCAGTTGTAAATGTTGACAAAGAGTTAAATCTATGTAAGGCAGTTTCCAAGACTCAAGCTAATAATTTAAGTCATGCACTAGTGTGTTTTGTTTTGTAGTGTTGAATCTCCTGGAAGGATATCCCCACCCCCACTGACTCACCCACACACTGAAGTTGAAGCTACATTAACACTTCAGTATATTTCACTCTTACCAGTGTAATATATACCTGGAAAGACATTGAAAAGCCCATAACTATAAAATTAGATGCTGTGACTTGATTCAAGTATTTAGAGGTTAAACATCTTGTCTTTGTATCCATGAACATTCTACCTCACTGATTGTTTATGGTGGCAAACCATCTGGGGGTTCTTCCAACTCTGTTTGCTCCACTCACTCCGCTTCCCTGCCCTTCCCCCATATCCCACCCACCCCCAGCACCTCTACTCTTATCCTAAGCAAACCACTCACAATCATTTCTATGATCCAATTAAATACAACTCTACTTTTTCCACACCCACATTTCATTCACACCTTACTTTAATTTATTTAGCCAAACTTATCTGTTCTCCCTTATATCCATCACCTTGAATTCTCATCCCCCTCTACTATAATTCTTTGCATCTTTCTCTACTTTACCATCACAATACAATCACCACCTCAAACTATCTTACATTAACTCCAGGCTTACCACCTCCTGTTTTGCTATACACACAAACTAACATTGCACCATAATTTTACTACTGACCAATCACATCTCCCCCACCCCTCCTTATCACAAACTGCAAGGCAAAACACCTAACCACATTGTCAAAGCCCACTCTGAAGTCAAAACATTTCCAACTTTACCTTCATCTGCACACATATCACATGATAACATAATCTCTATTTACACGTGATATTATATTCAAACACACAAATACCTCTTTTACTATTTAACCCACTATCACAGTTGACATGCTCCTCCTAAGCTGCCTAGCCTCTTTACTCTTAATTCACAACCTCGCTACAGCTATATCCTTGGTTACCACCACGCATCAATACACATCAACAACCTCCTCCAACCCTCTCCCCAATAAACAACACAGCTTCTCACATATCTCCTCCCAGCTTTTCCCCTATACCTTCACATATTATTCAAGCCACAAACTGGCCTCCTCACCTCCTATGAAACCACACTTGACACCAGTACCATCACCTAGGAATAAAAAACACTTCTCATGGTACTCATTCCTCATTACCTATATACTCAAATGTGGAGACAAACATCCTAACCCTGGCCCACCCTCTAATCCTAACCACAAGAGTAACCCCAAAGAGTTAAACATACTTACACTGAACCTTAGACGTATATGTAATAAAATAATCCCACTGCATGCCTGGATTGATCAAAATACACCTGACATACTAACCCTTACTGAAACATGGCTACACCCCATCTTAAAAGACCCAGAAATAATACCTCCAAACTTTGCAATAACTAGAAGAGATGCATCTAAAAAAGGGGGAGGGATAACACTTGTATATCCCTCTACACTCAGCATCACACACTACACCAGTAATATACCCATCTTTTCTAATGCTGAGGTACTAATCTCTTTTTTGAACCTGAACATATTAAAAATAATTGGTATAATAGGAATATATATCCCACCAGGTAACGATATACCAGTGCTGGAAAATATTTTATCCTGGACATCCCAAACAATAAACCTTGAAACAATAATCTTAGGAGATGTAAATATAGAGTGGCAAATCATAGCTTCCAACTTCTCCACAAATAGTATAAATCTGTATGTTTTTCCTCAGCTTATCAATATGCCAACAAGATACAGTAACAATCGTACCTGCCAATCCACCCTAGACTGGATCCTAGTATCCCACCCTGCCAATTACCCCTCTTCTATTATACTGTCAAGCTCCCTTAGTGATCATCTCCCAGCTTATTCCCTTAGAACAAACCCCCAACACCTAAGAGTACACACTATAAAATCAGTTAGGAACTCAACTAATTTTTGTCAGCATAAATTCAGCAATCTCCTACATGAAATAGACTGGACACCCCTTAAACAACTACCCCTTAATGATGCTGTACTATACTTTAATAACACCTCCCTTCACATACTTAATACACCAGCTCCCATTTGTATGAAAAGAATCAAAAAGAACTCAGCACCATGGCTCTCTAAGGAATGTAAACACATGATGAAGCAAATGGGCCTAGCCTGGTCATTCTGGAAACAAAACAAAAATGAACATAATCATGTTAATTTCAAAACACTACATAACAAAGTGACAAAACTAATCAACAGAGATAAGAAGTCATATTATTCCCAGCTTCAACTCTAACATAAAATCAACCACAGTAAATGTTGGCACTCCATATCTTCTCTAATTAACCATCGAAGAAATGCAGAGCACACCATATCATCTGATACCCCTCCATCACAAATAGCCAAAAACTTTAACAAGCACTTCATAAAATTAATTTTGGACCTACTAACACCCCCAAATGCTGGACCCCCCCCACCCTTCAACCTATTCAGACACCAACCCCAGACTATCAACTACATCTAACTCTGTCATTAATTAAACCCCCCTACTCAACAAAGCTTCATACAAACCCCATTCTCATTTTAGCCCATACCCACTGACACCATTAAGAAACTGCTACAAAAACTAAAACCCTGCTCTACCTCAGCTGATAATCTTCCACCAAACTACCTCAAACTGGCTACTTACTCAATCACCTACCCAATCAGTATCCTTATAAATAGGTCTTTATTAGAATAAGAAGTTCCTACCATATGGAAACAATCTCACATCACCCCATCCACAAAGGAAGCAACTCTTTTGATCCATCCAATTTCCGTCATATATCCATCTTGTCACCCATATCCAAAATTATTGAGAGAGTTTATCCATCAGCAGGTAATGCAATATCTATTGCAAAACAACCTTTTAACCAAAACGCAACATGGCTTCTGACCTAGCCACAGCACAGCTACAGACCTATTATCTTTTACAGACACCATGAACAAGGTCAGAGATGCAGGATGCTATACATCAGTATTCCTTGATCTCTCCAAGGCCTTTGACACAGTGTCTCACCCCTTATGTTTGAACACACTGTCTAACCTAGGCTTTTCACATAACACAGTAAAATGGTTTCAGAGCTACCACAAGGATCATAAACAAGCAGTGAAATGGTCCAATAAACTCTCACCATTTCTCCACAACCCTACTGGAGTCCCTTCAAGGCTCAATCCTAGGACCCCTACTCTAACATTTTCATGAACAACCTTCACACTACCTCTCACCCTGGGACCCTCATTCAATATGCTGATGATTACACCATAATCTGTACTACTCAATCACTATAAAAAACTCCACAGTTCTTTACTGCAGTCGAATCCTGGCAAAGAAATGCCCAACTCTTTCTTAATCCAAAGAAGACAAAACTAGCACTCTTTCATCCTCAAAACACCTCCATTGTTACTGATTATTTCAACATTCTTGCATCTGACAATACTGTCATAGAAATAGTGCAGGAAACCAAACTAATAGGCATTATCATTGACAATAAACTTTCATTTGACCCCCATATACAGCAAAATATAAAGCAAACTCATTAAAACTGGGACTCATACATAGAAATAAACATTTATTTACTGCAGCAACCAAAACTACCCTTGCAAAAATATTTTTACTTCCCTCCCTTCTTTATGGTGCCCCTATCCTAACTAATTTACAAACTTCTACCTTGAGCAAGATGGAACAGTGCTACAACAAATTGCAAAGTTTGCCACAAAATCTGAATATCACACACACCACTGTAAACAACTCTTAGAATTAAACTGGGTTGAACTCCCCAATCAACTTGCCTTTATTCAGATATCCACCTTGCACAACCTTATTTTCAAGCCTACTGCCTGCCCTGCACTAGCCAATCTAGTCATACCTTACACACCAAATCGATCCCTACAATAAGAAGACAAAAATCTCTTGGCTATTTCAAAACCCACAAGAAAACCAGGTCACTCTCTGTATTCATACTCTGTCTCTATACTTTGGAATTCACTACCTCTAGCTACACCAGGTCTATGCTTAGCCTAACCCATTTCAAAGCCTCTTTAAAAAAATCATCTCAAAAATACATGGCTCTGCTCCTGCATAAAGCCTGCGTAATGCTCAGGTCTTCCTCTTTTTCCACACTAGCCTCACCCTCCTCTTCTGTCACATGTCAGTCCTTCACAGCCTGCAAGATCCTAAGGCTCTTCTAACTTCTTCTCTGTTTCCATTCCCTATCCTTAAGCTACTGCTCAGGGTGTATTGCTTCTATGCTTCTTAACTCTCTCACTATCTGCATCACTGACTTTCTGGCTGCTATTTTCCTAACTGAAACTAACATTCTATTTTCATGTACTATAACAGTCAATGTCACACAGTGCACTAACTACATACTATTTTTCTGGACACTATCTATATCATGTATGGTGAGAGTGACTATTATTGTCTGTAATGTTTTAACTCTATAGAACTGTCTAGATGTGTAGTAATATATTGCAACATCGTGTAACATAGTTTGTTCTTTCAACTTATTTTTGTACAGTATTTCTCATGCCATTTGTATTCGATTGGATTATACTGTATTTGTATTGTACTGTATGTGGAGCTTTTCTCTCCGGGCCTCTAATGAAAACTGGTTCTGTAGACCCAGTCAAACTATCGCAGTAAACAAATGTCAAATAAATAAAATAAAAAAATAAATAAAATATAATACTGAATATAACAGTGTGTAATCACACTGCAGTCAAGTTGTATCTTAGTGTCTCATAATCCATAAACAACATTTTTTTTTTCTTTATAGTATAGCTGAATCTCTTTACTCCCAAGACCAGTTCAAGAACTTTCTTCTGAGTGACTGATCAAAGTTGAATGTAACAATGTGCACAGAATAAAGTGGACTGGATTCCTATCTACTGTGACAGTATCAATGGTACCCTGCCACCACAGTGTCCACTGCCACTAATGTGACACTCACATGGCAGGATGCCACTCATTGTGACATCAAAATGGTTGGCACTGATGGGTTTTGAATCCCACTACTAGCAACTAAGAGTGAAACAATAGCAAGGAATTGCACCCAAGTCTACTTCAATAATTAATTTCACCCAAGTCTGCTTCAATAATTAATTTAAAAAACATAACCTGGACCCAAGAACATAAAGAAAATACATCCTGGCTGAAGGTTCTAACATCCACACATAAGTAGAATGCAAACAATAAACTTGTAAAGCTGAGTATTTGAACAAGTACCCCTAGGCACTTTCACAGTGCTCTGTGAGCTAATGGCTTCCAGTGCCCCTGTATCCACAGTAATTACTGCTCACACAGGTAATATTTTCACACATGCATACAATGCATTAATTCTCTAATTCTGTACAGCTTGTTTCTTGGCATGGTAGTACTGGCACCACCCTGCTTTAGAGCCAGGTACACCAGGTTACCTGGCTGCTCCTTTTCAAGACAAATATAAACACACCAGTTAATATCTCTTTCACTGATAATAGACCTAAACAGTCTAATGGGAAATTTATGTCACGCAAAATATCAGTGACTAATGGATGCTAGCCACAAGAATGTAAAAGTTAATAAATAAACTTTACTTAAAGAAAGAAAAAATAGCACAGATACAGATGAAAATGTAGGTCAGTTTGCACACCCATAGAAATAAAAGGTAATAAAAATACAGAGGACATGTACACACAAAAAAAAAAAAAATGAACTCCAGGTACCCATATTCCCTGGCTATCTCTTACTGCAGGAGTATTGCCCCTAACTTCATAATTCAGATAAATTAATAACAAGTATTCAGAGATGGGTACAGCATAAATAAATCAGCCTCTTCTCCAGATTGTACTGCACAGCATATAGTTATATACAATGACCCCCCCCCCCCCCAGCTCCCCTTGTTTGTCTCATGCTCTCATCTTCCTGCCACTAGCCTGCTGAAAAAGTAGTAGTTTAACCATTTGTTTTACTTGTCATAGCAAAGTTTCTTTAGGAACAAAAGCTTAATCACATCAGTTCTACAACCCTAGAAATTGCCAATAAATATCCACATCTACTTCCTTCCCTTGACTCTACCCTGGTGTATCTTAGTGATATGCAAGACATTAAGTCCATCAGCAAATACATCTCAAAGGTAGTTCCTGATCTTTCATTTTTATTACATTCTCAAGAAAGGCAACACGCTTGGAGAACCAACACACTTCACAAGATATTCACTGTTCTTTTATATTCAATTCTGTATTTACAATACCTTGAAGAACCTGCTCCATTAACTTTTGCCTAATGACAGCAGAACTAAAATTCCACTGTAATAGTCAGTTAATGTCTGTTATTCTAAAAGTGTATTAGTTCTGGTTTAAGGACTTGGGCTTCAGGCCAGTTATTTTACATTAAGAAGGTTCGTGGTCTGCACTCTTGTGGGAGGAGAGGCTGGACTCTGCCCTTCTGAGCTGGGAATTTCTGGTTAAAGGCTTATAGTGCCTGCATATTTGAACTGTTTCTTACTGAAATTGGTACACCTTGTTTGATGTAGCGTAGACTAGATCCAGGCCTGCTGAATCTAGGTTTATTTGTATGCTGCTTGTTTGTTTGCTTGTTATTTCCCTGAAACGCTAATTCCACCTAAAACGCAGCTTTTCAGCGCTTCTGTGGATCCCTAGTGATATCTGCATTGCTTACTGTACTTATTTCCTTGTTTCACTTGAAAGAAAGTTACTGTTTGTCGTTTTTGCATTTAAGTTACCTGTAACACATTGCATTTAAGTTACCTGGCACTTGCTCACTAAAGCAATTATATAAGTCAGCACTAAAATATTAAAAGCACTACATCCTCACAAACTCCCCTTGAGTTTCTCGTTCCCCATTGGCCCTTTTTTTCAATTATAAAGGAATTCCCAATACTATTCTAGCATGTCCAAAGGTCAGTTGTCAATCTCCTCTCCAGTCCAGCTGGTGAATCTGGGAAGCTTGAGGCAATGTTACAACTGCCTCATGTACACAGACAACCCTCTCCTCCTACCAACAAATTCCAGCACATGTGAGAGATGCAACCATATAGCCATACTGGAGGCTAAGCTCTCTCAACTCAGTACTGGCAAAACCAGCCAGGAGGAGAAGGAAATCACACTCACTACAATTCCAGTCTCACATAGACCTACCACGACAGCAAACCAAACACATAAACACACAAAAACATACTCGGAGGCTCTAAATAAAAATCTGCCTAAGCAGCAGAGACCTCCAAATCAGACACCCAAGCAACCGCTACCCCAAAACAAAACACGTGCAACACATAGCTCACAAAGCCAGTGTGCTGAACAGTCACAGCCCTTAAGGCTAAACAACACACCTGATACACTTGAAATAGGTGACTCTATCGTCAGGCACACTGATGTCCCTCTCACCAGGCTAAACAAGGAGAAGGTCACGGTGAGCTGCCTGTCGGGCGCTAGGATCCGCCACATAACACAAGCACTCAGGTCACTCCAAGGCAAGTACAAATATGACTCAGTCATTGTCCATGCTGGTGTGAATGACCTGAGATGTACCTCCCTGGACTACATGAAAAGAGACATAGAGGAGCTCTCTGAGCATGTAGCCCAGGCCGGTATGACCCTGACCTTGAGTAGCATCTTACCCTCACCAAGAATGATGCCACGATATGAAGACAAGATGATCAATTTCAACAACTGGCTTAAGTATTGGTGTCATTGAAAGGGGATCCAATGCCTGTCAGCCAGGGATGACGTACTCGACAAGCCAAGATGCTTCGCTAGGGATGGCTTGCAACTGTCACCCCTGGGCTTTTGGATATTGGCAAAGGCTCTTGCTACCCCCATAGTGCCTTTTTTAGGCAAGGCTCAAAAGACAAACCCACCTCCATAGGTATCACAAGGGATAAGAAACTAAGAGTAATGCTACTCAATGCCAGAAGTCTAAACCTCAAGATGCATGCACTCGAAACTCTCCTTAACGTGGAGAAAATCGATATCTGTGCAGTAACAGAAACCTGGTTCAAGGCTCTTGAGAGCACCCAAGCACTACCAGGTTATACCTCATACCATGCTTTTCGGCCCCAAAACTTGGACCGTACCACAAAAGGAGGGGGAGTATCAATATTCTTCAAAGATACCCACACCTCCAGGTTGGTGGCACAGTACAAAGCATCAGAGACTATCCATGTGCAACTAACAGTGGGTAAAACTGCCTTCCAGTTTATAGCCTGCTACAGACCACCCTCTCAAACCCAGGAACCCCACTCAGCCTTCCTGAGAACACTGGAAAATATGAAGGTCTCTCCAAACACCATTATATTGGGCGACTTCAACTACCCAAACATAAACTGGGAGCATTACTCTAGCTCCAACACCCTAACCCAAAGGTTCCTAGAATTTATAAACTCAAATGCTATGGAACAACTTTTCACCACTCCCACAAGAGGGGAAAACATACTGGACCTGATCATCACCAACATGGGGACTCTATGCTCCAGACCAGAAGTCTATCCCTCACTGGTAAGATCAGACCATAAACTAATCTCACTGGATATACACATCCTGACTCCACCCCCTGCCCTGAAAACCACAGTGCAAAACTTCTCTAAAGCAAATTTCACACTCCTCAAAACCGAGGTGGAATCCTTCAAAGCCCCCGGGCCTGTGGAAAATACAGTCCAGACCGCAGGATCATTTATAAATGCATTCTATGAACACCTTCAGGAATGCATGGATCATGCAATCCCAAATAAAACCAAGATCCAATCCTCCAAAGGCAGACGTCCTGTCTGGTGGACCCCAGCCATAAACAAACTATACAATAGAAGGAGGAAGCTACTACATGATAGAGCAAAATCCCAAAAAGGGAAGGCATCTCTGATCAGTATTAGCAAAAAACTATGGGCACTCATAAAATCGTCTAAGGCCAGCTTCGAGAGAAAAATTGCACAGGACACTAAGGATAATCACAAGTCTTTCTTTAGTTATGTTAGGAACCTGGGTGGGAATTCCCAGATATGCTCAGAATTAGTCCAAAATGACAAAAAATACACCGAACCCACAGACATTGCCAACATCCTAGCTGACAGGTTCAGCGCAAACTTCTCCCCCCCTGCCCACCAAAAGGGGAAATATTTATCCCAGCAGAGTGCTGCCCCCCTGACATCTCAGATGCTCAGGTAAGAGCTGCCCTCTCCCAAGCAAAAAACACAGCATCAATGGGACCAGATGGTGTCCTGGGCTGCCTCCTACATGAACTTCAAGAAGAGCTAAACCCAAACATAAAACTACTGTTCAATCTCAGCTTTACTACAGGATATGTACCCAAAGAGTGGCATACAGCAACAGTGGTCCCTCTCCATAAAGGTGGTGCCTCAACGTATCCTGGAAACTATCGCCCCATAAACCTGACTAGCTTGGTCTGCAAAGCTATGGAAAGGATCATCATGGACCTCATAAATAAAAATATTGGGGACCTACAGACACTGGATCCTACCCAGTTTGGCTTTGTTAAGGGCAGATCCTGCCTCTTAAACCTGGTTGATTTCTTTAAAACAGTCACCAAGGGGAAGGTGGTCCACACAGCCTACCTGGACCTCGCAAAAGCCTTCGATACAATACCCCACTCGGGCATTATAGATAAGCTCACTAGCTTAAATATAAACCCCTATGTCACTAGATGGGTTGCAAACTGGCTCAAGGACAGAACCCACATGGTTAGAATTGCTGGAGCCATGTCCGACTCCAAACTAGTTACAAGTGGCGTCCCACAAGGCTCAGTCCTGGGACCTCTCTTGTTCAGTATATATTTCTCGGAGGTACAGGCCAACACGGAAGGACTGTGGCTGACTAAGTTCACAGATGACTGCAAACTGGGCACCATAATCAACTCTCCAGCCGACACAAGCATCCTCCAAAAGGGCCTCATAGAAACAGACAACTGGTGCCAGAGCCATGGCCTCAAGCTAAACGCCAAAAAATGTATAGTCATCCCATTTAGCAAAAACAAAGTGCCCACAAATTACCACATAGGTGGTAATCCATTAAGTACAGAAGAAGTAATTAGGGACCTGGGGACCCAAGTTGATAGCAATCTCTCATTTGACAACCACGTGGCCAAAGTGGTTAGAAAAACATTTTATATAGCCCACCTAATCATGAAGGGATTCACATCTAGATCAGGGGAGGTCATCGTGCCTCTTTACTCATCCCTCATCAGGCCCATAATTGAGTACAATGCCCCTTTTGGGATGTACCTTACCAGACACCTGCAGCAACTGGAAAGACTCCAAAAGTACCTCACCAAGAGGATCATAGGGCTCAAACAGATGCCTTATGCTGCCCGGTTAAAGAAACTCCAGCTCTACTCAGTGGCATACCACCTGCTCAGAGGCGATCTATGCCTGATGTATAAAGCCATGTCCAACTCCGGAATTAATGGACATGCTGCACCTCAGAAAATCCAAATCCCATCGAGCTACGCGCTTGAGAGATTTGAACCTCAGCACTGAAATAAATAGGACATGCTGGAGGGACAGATTCATAACCCAGAGGCTCCCTTCACTCTGGAATAAAATCCCAGTCCAGGTTAGGCAGAGTCTCTCATTGACTCTCTTCAAGAGGAATCTTGATGAGTGGATGGGAGATCGTAGGTTTACCACGGGTATCACTTCTGTGTCATTGTTAGACAGAGGCACAGTATACTAACCTTGAAAAAGGGCATAGCAAAATTAATTTAAAATGGGTGGCGAAAGCCAAACACACTCTGGCTAGGCTTATAAATGCCCTAGGGCAGATAGCCTAGTATGAACCTATGAACCTATAAACTGGAACATACAATGCAAAGGAAAATTTTATTTTCAAGTTCTTAAAATGGTCTTCCATTTCCTTCTTTAGCTGTGTCTGCCCTAGATAAAGTTTTGTGAATCACTGGCCACTCTCTGATATGCGAAAACCTCTTCAGTACTTGGCAGGCAATGCTGTACAGTGCTTATCATAGGGTTAATAGTTGCTCTGGTGTCCCTGCAGATAATAATGTCTTCTTACCCAGTAATACTATGGGTGTAACCTCAGTCAGTTCACTTCACTTTAGACAATATCTCAGATACCTTTCAGCTTATGTAGTTCATCAACTCTTTTAGTGCTCCGGTCTCATGAAATTTTAAGTTAAGTATTTCATTTAGATTTTATCTTTAGGCCCTTCAATGTTCCTAGATCATGGCAAGTAGCTTCAGTGAATATTGGCTGATTCTAAACAAGTTTGTTACTGTCCTCAACTACCAGTCTTTAGCTTCTTTACAAAGTATCAATTCAGACTAATTTTTCTTATCCAGTGTCCACTGCCGACCCCCTGTCTCACATATACTGAAGTTTAGCTTCTACATTTTGACTTTAAATGTCTAGGTTCATTTATTTATTACATGAGGAACTCTTTCTCCTGAATACTGGTCTTTAGAAATACTTCTGACTTATTTAATGATGTGTGAAAAGTGTGAAAATAGTTTATCTCTCCCTTGACAAATAAAGATATAAAACAACTCCTATATCAACTTTATCTTGCATTTCAATTCTGCCAGTTCAGGAGTGATTCAGAAAATTTCTCCGTTTGATTTATGGCACCCAGCTCTGAGCACATTAGTTTCACTAGCAGTGTCTGACTCATTGCTTTTTTTCTAATACTTAATTACATTCTGAGTCCACCTTCGTTGATGTACTTTGAACCGTCTGTTGTCTTACATTCTGTATTTACCTTCACTTGCAAGCTCTGTAAATATAACCGTTTTATTACATTTTATAGTTTTTGTTTAAATTAGCATAGAGCAGTCTTACTTGACATTCTGCCAATCTGTTTCAGCGGGTGCCACTTTGCCTTAAAAAGTAAACTTTTTTATAGTTTCACAGCCTATAACACATACACATCTTTGTATATTTGCCATATTTCCCCCAGATTGTGAGTATTAAGAAAGCTCTGCCTTATATTACCAAATACGTTCATGTCTTAGTTTTCTCTCTCTCTCTCTCTTGGAACCTATTTCTCTGCAGCCATCAACTTTTACAGCACACCTCCTGGTTTTATACCCTTTACATTAAGTAACACTGGAACTCTTTTGTAATCTGGAATGTCATTCATCATACAATATAGGTCAATTCCCTTGGTATATGTTGTTGAATTATGTATAATATCAGATACATTGTTATCTAAAGTTTAGGCATTTTTAAATTATTTCCTTGTTCCCCCACTTGCATTCTTTTTAACTTTTGAAGTATTGCTGTTGCACCACAACCTAATACATAAGTACCACTAATTGCCCCTTTTCATTTAGTTTTAAGCAACAACCATAAATCACTTCAGATAGGTTCACATGAATCTGTCTGCATGACTATATCAAAGCTGTTTTACTTTTACTTTTACCCAAGCTCATTAACTCATGCCAAACACTAAGCTTGCTTGGTTCAGCAGTCAATCATTAATTTGCCTTTTTTTTTTGGGTTTAATATATTACCGATGCCTTAGTCGTATATACTATAATAAGGAAATCATTTAATGCGGCTACTTTTGATGGTCTTTGTATTTAAAATTCAGTGTATGTTTATCATTGTAATAATCAGTTCTTAACTCTTTTGTTGGATAAATTTCTTCACTGTAGCTTTGAAATAGTACAGAATATTATCTGAACATTGTAGCTTTGAAAGCAATAGCACAGAATGTTAACTGAACATTGTACTGTAGGATTATTAAAGTCAGATATCTGTGCAACAGAACTGCAATGATAGTCTTCTTAGGAAAAAATGCCTTCTAAAATGTCTGGTATCCTCCATTATGTACAATATATTCTAAAGAAAATTGCTCAGTATAGTTTTAATTGGTGGAACCCCTTCTTCTCTTCTACCACAGTTACTTGAACACTGCCCCCCCCCCCCACACACACACACACACTACATATAGTTTGTATGGTAGAACACATTTTAAGCAGAATACTGTTTTGCTTCAAAGTATAGAATCATTACCCCAAATCCTGTCCTTTGTAAATACCGTGGACACTTATAAACCCCCCCCCATCATAGTCCACGTGTGCCATATGTTTATGTTGTAGGAAATGGTCCTGTCTTTTGTTGAGTATATACTCTCAAAAACTGATTCTGTTGCATTAAGACAAAATAAAACTAGTCTGGATGGACTTGATTTCCACTCGAAGTAGTATGATGCATAATAAAACCATTGTCTTTACCTCAGAAGAGTCTAATCTCATATTGCACACCACGTCGACTTCACTGACACCTATAGAAGATCACCACTCTCTACAGTGGAGAACCTTGAAGAGTTTTTGGTCTAGTCTTATATGGCCGACCTCATGCAGAATAAGTGAACAGCACTGTCCGGTTCAATTCTCAGCTAGAGCGTCTTCTGCGTGGAGACATGCATGAATGGGCGTACCTTCGTTGAAGGTTGTGCATCAGGCCTGGCAAACCGGTACATAAAAATCAACTGCCAATCATTAGCGGACCGGAGTTCTGCTGTGGTGACCCCTAACCGGGAAAAGCCGAAAGACACAAACAAACAAACTGCTATACTTAGAAGTAAACTTAAAGCTTTCAAGTTAAGACACTTTGAACTATGCATTCTATCCACCATTCAGAAAAAAAGCATGACTGGTAAGCTAGATGCAGTAGGAGTCAACATAGACAAGAACATTAATTTGTTGTATGAAATTCCCATCTGACAAACTGCATTGCATATATTTTGCCTAAGCTTATCCTCAGGAAAGCAAGTGATTCTCCTAAGAAACTCCAAGCTACATTCTACCTTTGTAAAAAACAAGTGTTTTATTGGCTCACACCTCACAGTGGCTGCAAGACATACACACATTGATTGGTTAGGATCATATTCAGTGCACTTGAGAGAGAAGTGATTGAATAAAAGTGCTAGGACTTTGCTGCTTACATGTTTCTGCACCATGCACAGATTCATTATAAAAGGCAGAATTGCAACTTTTCTATTTTCTTTGCAATCAGCACAGATGCTTCCTTTTGCTGTAAGCATTGTGTGTGAGCTGCTTATCTTGGCCAAGTCAAAACCACTTGCGCCAATTGCTCCCACTGATCAAGAAGGCAGAAATATAGGCTGAGAATTACACATTATAATTTTGGTAATCAAGAAACCCTTCATAGGTTTAGAGTGGACAGGGATATTGTAAGAGTCTTAGACAGCATGCATGGTTGCCACAATGTGTACTGGATGATGGGTAGACTTCATATCCCTGTGATACTAAGGTATGTATAGCTCTCACTATATTGCCCGAGTGACTTTCCAGCGACAGAATGGTGACATAGTGGGTATTTTTTAGGCTTCTGCCTCATGGATAGTTCAGCATTTACTGGACATAGTCTTGGCACGTGTCTCAGTACATCTATTTCCCAGTGTTATCTCATGACTGAGCCAGGACTATGCATGCCTTTTATGGAATGGCTTGTTTCCCTCAGGAGCTTGGTGTGATAGATGGCACCCATATTGTAATTATGACCCCTTCTGGTCCACAGGGTGAGTGGTACTGCAATAGGAAGGACTACCATTCTATCAAATGCAGGGAAGTGTGAGAGGCATGGGGGTATTTAGAGCAACGATTCTGCTCAGCATGCTGGCAGTGCACATGTTTCCTATATCTGACACACTAGCTCACTCTACTGCCTCTTCTTGCATGGTAGGATGGCCAGTGGTCATCTTGTAGGCAATTTTTTTTTTTTTTATCATTTAAGTATTTATTCAAAGTTCAATGTACTGTTTAATACTAAACCATTTAATCTTTGTTTTGCCTCCTCCCCATTTTCTCTTTTTTTTCCAGGTGATGCAGGACATTCACTGGAGCCATGAATCATGACCAGTGAGAAATCCAAGTAAAACTGCAGAAGATAATTATAACACAGCCTTGTCCTAGATGTGAATCACCACTGGGAGGGCATTCCGCATGCTCAAAAAGCCAATTCAGGTGCCTGGATGAGTCTCGGAGTGCCCTTCAGTATGACTGAGCTACTGCATGCAGGATGCTTACCTCATGTTGTATTCTGCACAATATGATAATGTACCAGTTTGGTGGTGAAGTGACTCATGCTGTCACAGCAGCTCCCAGTTCAGTCCTACTGTGAATAATGATGACCAGCTGGCAGCACCAGTGAAGGCCCCCATGCAGCAGGCTCATGCATGGCATATGGCTGCATAGATAAATAGGTGCCTAGTCCAGAAATGTGGACAATGACATTCAGGTTAGTGTTTACTTTCTTGTTAAAAAAAAACAAAACAAAACACAGAATAGGGTGGCCACGGTGGTGCAGCAGTTAGCATTGTCACCTCACAGCAAGAGGTTCTCCTGTTCGATCCTCGGCTGGGGTGCCTTCTGTGTGGAGTCTGCATGCCCTCCCTGTTGTTGTGTGGGTTTCCCCTGGGTGCTATGGTTTCCTCCCACATCCCAAAGGTGGATTGGACACTCCAAACTGGCCCTAGGTGTAAGTGTGTGTGTGTGCCTTCTGTGGAAGGTTGGGCACCGGGCTGGCAACTTGACACCATAAAACTCCACTGCCAATCATGAGCGGACAGGTGATCCACTGTGGCGACCCCTAAAAGCCAAAAGAAGAAGAAGAAGAAGTGATACGCGAGGGCTATGCTGTACAGTACATGGCCTAGTGTCACTGTTCATCAGACATTCCTTCTTATCATTAAATGTTTTTAATTTCAGAACAGGTAGTCATATTATTTTTAATACATGTTATGCCTGACAGCTCACTGGCACCAATTCAGGAATGCCATAAGGCATCATATAAGGATTAGTTACATTTTTAACTGTTTTGTATGATAAATTTTGCTTAGGGTCTTTACTTAAGTATGCATGCACTGAATCTCCTAAAATGGTAATAGTAATAAGAAGTTATGTCAGTGTATGACTGCTTTATATTTGCCAAAATGTTTAAACTTGCATTTAATGAGTCTATACCCTGCACTTGAGAGAAAAATGTTTCACATGCTGTTTTCTTATTACATGATGTTTCCTCAGGGTTAACTGACATATTAAAAAAGAATAACATTTCCCTCTTTTAAGGTATTGCATAACAGATTATTTCATTTTGTTATACACTAAAAGTTGTGTCTTCAGAAGTATTAATCATCATTTGTGCTGTGCTCAGAATGAAGTGACAACATTCTACTGTAAATGACAGGATATGAGTGTGTGTCTCTTAATAGTGTGTAATACTTGTTTCATGTTCTGTGTTACTGTTAGCTTCACCATTGCTGAACTGAACATATTAATAATGAATGGTTCATTAATGGTGTAAATTTGTGCAATTTGCATGTTATGCCCTACATCTTTCTTTTACTGTTAAATAACTTCCTAAGCTCACAGTATATTTCATTAATATGTATACCTGTTATCAAAAACAGCTAGTTTTCCAGAAAGAGTTAGAGACATTTTCTCTAAAATTCTCTCTTATTCTTCCTTCAATATTAGTATTTCCCAGAAAAAGTAAACTTCCCTTTAGAGGATGAAATAACACCTAACAGCCTTTCAGACCCTATACCGTCAATCTGACAGATTTACGTTTAATCCAGAAAAATTAAAATAGTAACATAATGAACCCATAAATACACAAAATTCAACATCTAATTATGCTAAAATAGATGGAAATTCTCCTTTATCAAAAAAACTCTCTTCAGTTGTATACCTTACCACAAAAAGCATATATATAGTCCAAGTAAAATGGTTCTCAGTCAGCAACCCTCTCAACTACCTCTTCTCATATTTATAACTGGGGTCATATGCATGTTAACCATTGGTTGCATAAATGTTTTGTTCAGATGGTTTCTCTTGAAAAGGTTCTTTAGTTTCAGAGTTGGAATGGCACAGTTCTGTCTCATTTCAATAGTCCCCAATACCTCAGATACAGACCTATTATCAGCAGAACATTCAATCCTAAAATGTTTACTATAACATCTTATAGGTTCATAGGTTGGTACTAGGCTATCGGCCCTAAGGCTTATGCAAGCCTAGCCATAACAATTCCCTGGAAATTTTTTCCCACAATATTTACTTCTCTGGGCCCCTGTCTAGCAGGGCGGCTGACATGATCCCCAGGGTGAATGTCCTATTTCCCATCCAATCTTCAAGGTTCCTTTTGAAGAGGGCCAATGAGGTGCTCTGCTTGACATGTATGGGCAGTCTATTCCAGAGTATGGGGAGTCTCTGGGTCAGGAACCTATCCCTCCAGCATGTTTTGTTCATTGTGATGATAAGGTTTAGATCCTTGGAGTGTGTGGCTCTGAGGGATTGGGATTTCTTTAAGTGGAGCATGTCCAACAGCTCAAGGTTTGACATGGCCTTGTATGTTAAGCAGAGATCGCCTCTGAGTAGACGATATGCCACAGAGTATAGCTGGAGTTTTTTGTAAATTTTTATCTTCTAAATTTTTCACAGTGTTTTGTACAAGTATTATATCCTATCTCACAACATTGTGAACACATTAGGTAAATGCAGTTTTGTATAAAAAATGCCTAGTTTAAAAAAGATATATATATATATATATATATATATATATATATATCAATGGGTCACTGTACCTTACCATCTGCTAGAACCTATAAACATATGGTCCTTCAAGTGAACTTAACATCAGTCTTTCATCTCCAAGTCCACTACTGCTTCCCATCTTCCAGTCCAAATCACAAAATGTATCCATTTTTACCCAAAGGTTTTAAAATTATACATAATTTTGACAGGGCAGGCCTGGCATTCTCCTCAAAAATACTTCTTGCTCTTATTTAAAATGTATTTTCTTTAAATGCAAATCATATAGTATAAAGCCTAACCAAAGTGTAACATTCTTTTAAAGTTTTTACTAGGATTAATAATGTATTATCAGTCTGTACAATTCTCTGAACTGAAATGAGTTAAGCCCCTTTCTTGTGCTATATCAATTACTAAAGGGTTATGTATTGTTGACCAGAATATGCACCTGTCCATGGACCCTACTTTTTAATCTATCAAATGCATAATAAAAAATGCCTTTGATCCACATTTTGATGACAACTCTCGCTTCACATCTCTAGTTGCCATCTAGTTCTCCAATCTACTGTTTCTACAGAAGAGGCTGAGCACTTTAATATCATCTAATATCACCTCCACTTCACAGAGCCCTTTTAGCAGGTTTTGAGATTCCTTGGACATCTCCAGGGCTTGCTGCTGTTACAACTAATGCAAGTGAATGGCCTAGAGACATTGACAATTATATTGTTAAGCCCAGATCATCAGAAAATCAAGTGATTCAGTTTCTTTCTGTATTTTTCATGATGGTTAGCCATATGAATCATATACAAATGCACTGTATAAGCACATACACGAGTGCATGGACCGTGCCATCCCCAACAGAACCAAGATGCTATCCTCCAGAAAAAGAAAGCCAATCTGGTGGTCCCCTGCCATAAACAAGCTCTACAACTGTAGGAAGAAACTGTTGCAGAAAACAGTACAATCCCATGACTGCAGAAACTCCCTGGTCAGCCTCAGCAAGATGCTGAGATTCCCTCATAAAATCCTCCAAAGCTAGTTACCAAAATAAAATCAGCTTGGATTCTAAAGACAACCACAAAGCCTTCTACAGCTATGTCAAGAATCTCAATGGCAACACTCAGATCTGCTCTGAACTACAGCAAAATGGCACTACATTTACTGAACCAAGTGATATTGTCAACATCCTGGCAGACAGGTTCAGTGCTAACTTCACCCACCCTCACCCCCCCAAAGGGCCCATCCCTATACCAAATGATTGCAAAGCCCCAGAAATCACGGCCGCACTGGTGAAGACCACCCTCTCCAAAGCCAAGAACACAGCATCAATGGCACCAGACAACATCCCAGGCTGTGTTCTGCAGGAACTACAGAATGAACTGGCACCCCACCTAAGTACCATGTTAAACCATAGCCTCACTTCAGGCTTTGTGCCTAAGGAGTGGCACACAGCAACAGTTATCCCACTTCACAAAGGAGGTGCCACCACAGACCTTGGGAACTACTGCCCCATTAGCCTGACGAGCCTGGTCTGCAAGGCCATGGAACGCATCATCCTAGAGCTTATAAAAAAAAAAAAACATAGGTAACCTCCAAACTCTGGACCCTACTCAGTTTGGGTTTGTAAAGGGTAGATCATGCTTTCAAAACCTGATTGACTTCTTCGAAGCAGTCACTAGAGCCATAGACAAGGGTAAGGTAGTGCACACAGCCTATCTTGACCTCGACAAGGCTTTCAACACCATCCCCCACTCTGGTATTATAGATAAACTCACTGGACTAGGCATAAATCCCTGTGTCACAAGATGGGCAGCCAACTGGCTGACTGACAGAACCCACACAGTGAAAGTAGCCGACTTCAAATCTGACTTCAGACCAGTGACAAGCAGAGTACCACAGGGTTCAGTCCTGGGTCCTCTACTGTTCAGTATCTACTTCTCTGAAGTCCAGGCTAATATAGCTGGTCTCTGGCTAATGAAATTCACAGATGAATGCAAACGAGGAGCCATAATCGCTTGACCTAAGGATGTGGACATTCTACAAAGAGGCCTCATTGAGACTGATGCTTGGTGTCAAAGTCATGGCCTAAAGCTCAAAGCCAAGAAGTGCATTGTCATCCCCTTTGGGAAAAATACTGTACCCATGAACTACCACATAGGTGGTAGCCTACTAAACATTGAAAGTGTGATAACAGACCTTGGGACAGAGGTGGATAGTAGTCTCTCCTTTGATAATCACGTCGCCACAGTAGTCAGGAAATCCTTCTAAGTTGGACACCTCATCAAAAAGGGGTTCTCCTCCAGAAAAACAGAGGTCATCATTCTTCTCTACTCATCCCTTATTAGACCCATCATAGAGTACAATGACCCATTTGGCATGCACCTTGCAAGACATCTGCAACAGCTGGAAAGGCCACAGAAATACCTCACTAAGAGGATTACCGGCCTCAAACAGATGCCATACACTGACTGTTTCAAAAAAATCCAGCTCTACACCATCGCATATCACCTACTCTGAGGCAACCTCTGCCTAATGTACAAAGCCAGACCTGATGGACATGCTACACTTAAAGAAATCCCAATCTCTCCAAGCCACATGCGCCAGGGACCTAAACCTTGTCACCACAATAAACAGAACATGCTGGAGAGATGGATTCCTTTGCCAGAGACTTCCCCTTCTCTGGAATAGGCTGTCCATTCATGTCAAGCAAAGCTCCTCATTAGCCCTCTTTAAGAGAAATCTTGACAACTGGATGGGTAATAGGAAATTCAATCTGGGAATCACTGCTGTGGCTCTGCTTGACAGGGGCATAGGAAAATAATTTTCGTGGGTGGCAAAAGCCAGGGAACTCGTTTGGCTAGGCTTGTATAGGTCCTAGGTCCAATAGCCTAGTACTTATCTATGAACCTAAAAGCTTAGTTAGTTAGTAGTTAATTAATTACATTTGTTAATTAAGTGAACTGGTCCACAAACCCCTTTCAGCCATGACCTGGGCAAAGAACAAAGAGGCATTAAAACCAATTATAACAAACAATAAAAGTTGAACTTGCAAAAAATCATAAACAATTTTAACTACAGTAGAAGATGAACTTACAATAAAGCATGAGCATTTTATCTGATAATGCATTACAAATATTTTAATACAGTTCAAGGGGAGTACCATGGTTATTTAGAAAACATACATACCCAGTACCTTTTTGTATAAGGTTCTGAATGAGTAGGGGCAGTGTTAGCTGCAGTTTGCAGCAAAGGATAGTCATACCAGAATTAGCTACCATTGATGGCTGCAGGGGGACACAGACCTGAAGCACAACTAAGTGTTAATTAGCCAGGATCGGTGAAACATGTTTATGTATTTGACTTGATCATATGATCGGTTTGTTTCTGCCTCAACTGAACTAAATTGTCAGCTTCTTTGATATTATCTGGCATATTATTCCAGAAGGATGGAGCAAGTTTACTAAAAGCTCTTTCACTAATGAAAAGTTTGAAAGAGGTTCTACATAATGAACTTACTGCAAAGCCTAGAAAAGTTCATGACTTTTCTGAGAAAGACAGGTTAATTTCAAAGGTGGACATTATCTGTCACACAGTAATTTGAGTAGAAGTGTGATTAAGTATATGGATACTCTTGGTCTGATGGGAAGCCACTTCTATTTATTTAGTGTGATGCAGTGATGTTCATTTCTACTGCCCAGATAAAAGAAGCTCAGTATTTTTTTTTTTGGTGCCTGCAGTAGAAAAGTATTCCATGAAAGGCCATATTCAAGCCTGCTTATTAATACATTAAGATATTTCATCTCTCCATCACCCTCAGTTCTCCCCCCAAAAATACCCTCCACCACTCCACTGCCAATTATCACCAAAAAACAGGTTGCCAATGTGCTTTCTAAAGCTAAGAACACAACTTCAGTGGGGCCTAACAATATACTAGGTTGCCTGTTAAACAGCTTAAACCAGATCCACTAGGATCTCTATTTAACCACAGCCTCTGGACTGGCTATCTCTCTCTAGAGTGGAGGACAGTAACAGTCATTCCCCTGCACAAAGGGGGACCATCCACTGACCAAGAATTGTCCTATAAGTTTGACAAGTCTTATATGTAAGGCCATGGAAAGAATAATCATGGACCTAATAAACAGTGACATAGGATACCTTGAAATACTGGACCCAATCCAATTTGGCTTTCTCATGGGCAGGTCTTGCCTACTTAACCTGGTGGATTCCTTTTGAAAAGTCACTAAGGCCACGGATGAAGGTAAAACAGTACATACCACTTACCTCGATCTGGCCAAGGCATTTGACACAATTCCTCACTCAGGTATTATAAATAAACTCACAAAGCTGGGCATAAATCCCTATCTCACCAGATGGATAGCCAATTAGCTCATGGACAGGACACGTGGTTAAAGTGGGTGACTCCAGATCCAGCTGGAGACCAGCTACTAGTGGTATGCCACAGGGCTCAGTACTGGGACCACTCCTGTTTGGAATATACTTCTATGGAGTCAAGGCAAATGTGGAAGGCCTCAGGATGAAAACATCTGCTGATGACTGCAAGCTGGAGGAAATCAATGAATCTCCCAATGATGTAGATATCCGTCATGTGGGTCTAGATCAGACAAATGACTGTTGCCAGAACCATGGCCTAAAACCAAATAAAAAAAAGCATTATCATACCCTTTGGGAAGTCAAATACCCCTGCAAATTACAACATCAACAGCAAGCTCCTTAAGGCAGACTCAGAGGTGAGAGATCTAGGTACACAGATAGATAGTAGCCCGAATTTTGACCACCATGTGTCCACAGTGGTGAGGAAATCCTTTTATGTGGCACAATTTATAAGTAAAGGTATGGCATCCGGATCCAAGGAAATTATAGTCCCACTGTACTCAGACCAGTAATCGAGTACAGTGCACCATTTGGCATGTACTTGATTAGGTTTATCATCAAAATCTCACATTTGTGCGAGTGATTACATACCTCAATTAAAATGTTGTAAAATCCAAATTCTGATCAATCACCTGACCAAGTGGAAATTTAAGAAAGTCGACAGTCAGCAATGTCAACTTTACCAAACTTACCTGGACTTCTGGTTATGTCTTACTAATATTTTGCAGGGTGGCAAACCCCCCTGCACCCCCCACACCCCCTACTATTTATATATGCAAACTCTGAAATTGCATCACAGTGAGGAAAGGGTAAATCTCCCAATGTCGACTATAGGTTCATAGGTAGGTACTAGGCTATCAGCCCTGGGGCCTATATAAGCCTAGCCAAAAAGGTTCCGTGGCTTTCGCCACCCAAGAAAATTGTTCTCCTGTGGCCCTGTCGAGCAGTGCCACAGAAGTGATCCCCAGGTTGAATTTTCTATTTCCCATCCAGTCGTCAAGATTTTTCTTAAAGAGGGCCAATGAGGAGCTTTGCTTGACATGAATGGGTAGTTTGTTCCAGAGTATGGGAAGTCTCAGGGACAAGAATCTATCCCTCCAGCATGTTCTGTTTATTGTGGTGACAAGGTTTAGGTCCCTGGAGGATGTGGTATGGAGAGATTGGGATTTCTTTAAGTGTATCATGTCCAACAGCTCTGGGTTTGACATAGCTTTGTATGTTAGGCAGAGATCACCTCTGAGTAGGCGATATGTGATGGAGTACAGCTGGATTTTTTGAGACGGTCTGCATATGGCATCTGTTTGAGGCCGGTAATCCTCTTAGTGAGGTATTTCTGTGGCCTTTCCAATTGTTGTAGGTATCTTGTGAGATACGTGCCAAATGGGGCATTGTACTGTATAATGGGTCTGATGAGGGATAAGTAGAGAGGAACAAAGACTTCCTTTTTTCCAGAGGAGAACCATTTTGTGATGAGCTGTGCTACATAGAAGGATTTCTTGACTACTGTGGTGATGTGGTTATCAAAGGATGGACTACTGTCCACCTGTGTCCTGAGGTCTCTTATCACACTTTCGGTGGCAAGTGAGCTACCGCTTATGTGGTAGTTCATGGTTACTGAGTTTTTCCCAAAGGGGATGACAATGCACTTCCTGGCACTGAGCTTGAGGCCATGACTTTGACACCAAACATCTGTCTCTATGAGGCCCTTTTGTAGAATGTCTACATCATTAACGATTCTATTATGGCTCCCAGTTTGCAGTCATCTGCAAACTTTGTTAGCCAAAGACCTTCTGTTTTGGCCTGTACTTCAGAGAAGTAGATGCCGAACAGGAGAGGACCCAGGAGCAAACCCTGTGGTACTCCACTTGTCACTGGTATGAAATCGGACTTGGAGTCAGCTACTTCTACTATGTGGGTTCTGTCAGTGATCCAGTTAGCCACCTATCTTGTGACATACAGATTTATGACCAGTTTAGAGAATTTATCTGTAATTCCAGAGTGGGAGATGGTATCAAAAGCCTTGGCGAGGTTAAGATAGGCTGTGTGCACTACCTTACCCTCATCTACGGCTCTGGTGACTGCCTCAAAGAAGTCAATCAGGTTTAGTAGACATGATCTACCTTTTACAAACCCAAACTGAGTGGGGTCCGGGGTTTGGAGGTTACTTATGTCTTTGTTTATATGCTCCAAGATGATGTGTTCCATGGCCTTGCAGACCAAGCTCGTCAGCCTAATCAGGCAGTAGTTTCTGGGGTCCATGGTGGCATGCGCTATGTGGACTGGGATAACCGTCGCTGTGCGCTAGTCAGTAGGCACATAGCCTGAGGTGAGGCTATGATTGAACATGGTACTTAGGAGGGGTGCCAGTTCGTTCTGTAGTTCGTGCAGTACACAGCCTGGGATGTTGCTTGGCCCCATGGATGCTGTGTTCTTGGCTTTGGAGAGTGTGGTCTTTACTTGTTCATCTGTGATTACAGGGGCTTTGCATTCTTCCGGTATTAAGATGGGCCCTTTGGAGGGTGAGAGGGGGGTAAAGTTAGCACTGAACCTATCTGCCAGGATGTTGGCAATATCGGTTGGTTCTATATATTTAGTGCCATTGTGCTGTAGCTCAGAGCAGATCTGAGTGTTACCACTGAGATTCTTGACATAGCTGTAGAATGCTTTGTGGTTGTCTTTGGAACCAGTGGCAATTTTATTTTCATAACTGCCTTTGGAGGATTTTATGAGGGATCTCAGCTTCTTTCTCAGGCTGACCAGGGAGTTCCTCCAATCTTGGGATTTTACTCTTTTTTGCAACAGCTTCTTCCTTTTGTTGTAGAGTTTGTTTATCACAGGGGACCACCAGACTGGCTTCCTTTTTTTGGAGGATAGCATCTTGGTTCTGTTGGGGATGGCATGACCCATGCACTCATGTATGTGCTTATACAATGCATTTGTGTAAGATTCAGCAGTTGTACCTCTATTTTCCATCTGCATGGGTGTTGTGAAGTTTGCCACTTCTGTCTTAAGAAGCATGAAGTTGGCTTTGGAGTAGTTTTTGATGGTGGTTTCCTTAATGGGTGGTGGGGGGTGGGATATGGATGTCTAGGGTGATTAGCTTGTGGTTGGATCTGACCAGTGAGGAGTTGATCTCTGGTGTGGAACACCGGTTATCCATATTGGTAATGACCAGGTCCAGGATATTGCTATAGAGCGATCTCCATTCAAAACACCGAATCCACAACAGCTACTGTGCATTCACTGTTGTGGAATCAAACATTTAAAAATCAATATTACAAAACCTTGGAAGAGTGACATTCAACCTTCCAAGGCTTGTGTAACTGTCTTTTGAGGTTTTGATGGTAAACCAGTTGACTAGGCACTTACAGCAGCTGGAGCAACTACAGGGTGTAAACAACATGAACTATGTGGATAGACTAAAAGCCCTATCCCTTTAATCTGTCTCCTACAGACTATTAAGGGATGATCTATGCCTGACCTACAAGGCACTTATAAACCCCAGCTCTGATCAACTTGCTACATATCTGCAAGTGAAACAGCACAAGGGCCACCCAATCTAGGGATCTAAACTTAGTCAGCAACTCAAACAACACATGCTGGAAAGACAGATATGTGTCTCATAGATTGCCCCTTCTTTGGAACAGGCTTCCTATTCATATTAAGTAGAGCTCTTCCCTGGTTCTCTTCAAATGCAGTTTGGATCAATAGATAGGGAATTGTAAATTCATACATGAGGTAGAGTCTATGTCCCTTAGTGGTAGGGGCAATCTGTAAGACATTCCATGCACAGGCACAAATCCATGCCATCCTCTTGCCCCTAGGGGCCATATATTGGGGAAGATTGGGTTATACTGACAAGGCTTGTAAGGTCCCTTAAGCCATTGGCCTAGCAATCTCCTATGAGCCAAATAGTTTTCTGACATTTGGTAAGAAGATTAGAAATTCTGTATGTAATTTTAAATCATGACAGTACTTTGCCAACAGCTAGCTGTGTGTGTGTGTGTTTTCTGTATGTATGTGCACATGCTAAAGAATGGCCAAACATGACTCCTAAATATTTATGGATGATTCCATCACTTAGAATGATATCAGACAGATTTTGAACATGCCCCGAGGTTCCAAATAACAGCACCTGTGCTTTTGAGGTATTTATAATAACCTGTTAATAGTTAACCAATTCCAGAAGTGCATGAAGTCTTGTTGTAAGCCCCTGGTGATGATATTTATGTGTAATGACAATATCATCTGATTCTAATTTCTCCAGATGTTTTGGGGTTTCTAATACCATGTCAGGAATGGATCCCATTTATTAGTCAGGGTAAAAGTAGAGTTCATGAAATTTGAATTGTTTCAGACTTTGATGTTTGCCAAGAGTGCTCTTCTCAGCACCTGAAATGTTATCAGAATTGCCTCATGCAATTCAAATGGAGTAACATGTTTTAGTAGTATATTTAAGAATGCTTGATTTTTTTTTATTGATATTAATTAGCTCTGTTGCTGCTACTACTACTGTTGGAAGTGTCTTGATGGCTTTATTGCATTTCTGCTTATTGTATAAAAAATGCAGCTATGCTGTAGAAGACTCCATTGCAGGCCATTCAAAAATCATGAGAACAAAAGAGGGCATGCATGGAATCCTGAGGGATCCCTGAGATTAACATGCCAGTTTCAGTTTGAAGTTTTGGTCCATTTACTCTGAATGTTCTGTTAGCAAAGTATTCTTAAACCAAGTATTATCATTAGAAAATCTGTTTACTTCTAAAAAGCAAGCTGAAATATATTTCTCGGTCATTATTTATGTATTTGTTCATTCATTTGATTGCAAACAAACATCTGACATGTACAGAGTCATACAAGGGGCTCTGTGTGTGTGTGTGTGTGTGTGTGTGTGTGTGTGTGTGTGTGTGTGTGTGTGTGTGTGTGTGTGTGTGTGTGTGTGTGTGTGTGTGTGTGTGTGTGTCTGCATGTAGATGTGGGGGAATGTGGGTAATAGTATAGGGAAAAAAATCCACAGAAAATAGAGTATTTGTCTTAATGATGACAGTCAGGGGAAGATAACTGGAATGATTTAAATTTATTATACACGGAGTTCCATAAGGTTACAAAGTTAATTCACCTAATCAAGTTAAATGAATGCTGTCAGTCGCTGTGCAAGAAACATGACATAAATGCACAATTCATAACAAGAAAATAAAACCTGTTAGTAGCCTATTGTCCATGTTTACACATATATGATTAGTGTGACACTATAAAGCAGTGATTGTACTATACCTAGGGTCAACCCCATGCTGCATATCAACCACACTATCATATTTTCTGTCAAAGATATGGTTGTAGATAATTTTTCAGAGAACATTTGCATCCGTCTACAACCCAAAACAAAATGGAAAAAAAAAATCTAGCAAGTCTTTTCCCATTTTCCTGCAAACATAAATTCCCCCAACATAAGCTATTTTTCTGAATATATATATATGTGTGTGTGTGTGTGTGTGTGTGTGTGTGTGTGTGTGTATCTATGCATATACACGGACAACTGAATTTGATTGAGACAGCAAAATGTCGACAGCTGCTTGATCAACTACAGTTGGTCAACATATGTGGATGGTTGACAGGTATGCTAGATCGACAATCCCTGGGTGAGGGAATATTCTCTTTCACAGGGGATTGTCTGATCTCAGAGTTAGTATATATAATTAGTAGGAGATGCAGGGGGGTTTGACCCCTGAAAAAAAAATGTTACTTTTCTGTTTGCATGTGGTAAGAATTTTCCTCTTGCATGTGCAGTTGACTGTCAACATTTGCTCTTTTTACCTTTTATGTTCAATGTTCTTGTAGTTGACATTTTTGTTGTGTGTGTGTATATATACATATATATATATATATTATATAGAGAGAGAGGGAGAGAGAGATGTAAATAGCTAGATAGATGTATCCATATCTATCTGTATATATAAAAATTTTATTACAGGAAAGCTAAAAACTATACACTATCCTAATAACTATTTTATTTCTTGTAGTTTTATTTTCCTCTGAGTAAATACATTTTCATTTTCCTGCAATAAGCAAATCATCTGCATATTTCCAGTATACCTCATCCATTTCTGTTATAAATTTTGAATAATTGCATTCATTACTAAAACAAAAATACATATATTTGAAAGGGGGTCTATATCAGAAGAGTGAAAGTTCACAAGAACGAATGCTCAAACATAGAAAAAGCACAAATATTGAACTTGACATTGTGGGGGGCTGCACCCCCAACCCCCCGCTAAATATATATTCCAACTCCGAGGTCGCACTACAGTGAGGAAAGGGCAAATATTCCTATCCTTACTGTATTGCAACCCCAGAAATAACGTTTCAATGTCCAGCATTTTCTATCGGAACAGCGTTCGTTCTTGTGAACTTTCGCTCTTCTGATATAGACTCTTTGAAATGTACCGTTGCTTAACTTTCCTTCTTACTTTTGATTTGTTTCCCCTCCATCCATTCACCATTACTTTCACCCATGAATTTTCATAACAAATTGTTATGGTACTCACTATGTTTTTACCCATTCCATATGCTGCCAAAACGTTGCACATTACCTTATCACTTACTCTATCCAATACCTTTTCTATATCACATGCAACCAGTATTACCTCATCTTTTTCTAATGAAATCATGCTTATTTCTTTTGCTAATCTTTATATTTCCCTTCTCTTTAACACCAAAGAAGCCGTACCCATTACCTTAGTCAACACTTTTTGCATCCTTTTTCAAATTGTTCTCATAAATATTTTATAATCATTATTCCTAAAGTTATAGGTCTCCATTTTTTCTTATATATTTCCTTTCATCTCCATATACATTTTCACATTACTACATAATTCTTATTGCAATATCCTTGTATCTAGCCATTCACATAATACTTATAAAAGCATATTTCTTTCATCTCCATTCACTTATAACATTGCTAACTTAATCTGTCAAATCCTTATGCAGATTATTGTCTCCCAACTTTTATTATTTCTTACATTTCTTTTATAGTAATCTCGTTCTCTATTGTTTCCTTAGTAGTTTCAGATATTTTAAATAAACCATTCTTGTCTTCCAACTTCTTTCTTCTCATACATTTTAACTTCAAATCTTTCAACTATTTCAGTTATCTATTTGTGTTAATATCATATATCAGGTTCCTGATCATACATAACTTCCATTCTTCCTTTTTTCTCTAAATAAAATGATACTTCCCTTTTTTCTATTTAAGAGAAACATCTGCCTGTAATACAGATGTTTTATTTTTGTACAGTTTTCTTTCTCTTATCCTACTCTCACTTTTCTCATTTTATAATTGAAGCTCTTCCAAAGTTTCTTTATATTACTTTTCATTTTGTATTTTTTTTTTGCCATTAAAAAGTTTTCATATTTCCCCATACAGAACAATTTTCATAAAATGTTCTCATTGTCAGATGTTTTCCCATAGTTTCTTACATTCCAAATTCATTTATTCTTCATTAACTTCACCAGTTAACCTTTCCATTCCTTTTCCTTCTTTTGTTATCATCTTATTTTCATAAATTGTTGCCCACACAACTCTATGAGCTGAAAAATTCATCAATCTCCACACCTCATTCAACATTTTCCATTTCATTTGAATATATTACATAATCTTTAAGTGTCCATCTTGGATAAGTTCATTCTCATTGTTGTTATATTCAGGCCTCCACATTTTATAACTTCCCTTAATAGCTTCACACCTTGTGTTATTTTCCTTTTTCTTTTCTCAAGTTGCAGTTAGTCTGTATCATAATTAGAATATGCTACTTCACCGCAGTCTGAGCTTTTCATTTTCTTGCTTTCTTTTACTTAAACATTGTTCTTTGTCTTTTTCATTCTGTTTGACCTTGTAGTTCTTACAATCTTAATGTTCTTCCCTCACTTTTTACACCAACTTATTTTTTCCTTTCCTTTTGACCTGTAAATTGATCACATACTGTTGTAGTACATCTGTCATAGTGAGTTCATGCATTTCCATTGTTCTTTCGCACTCAAGCTTGAGAATATATCTGACTGTAATTTTCAAAGTCCATTTCAGAATGCAGATCTTTTCCCTCACTATTTGAAAAAAAATGTCCCAGTGGGCTCTCCAAGTACTTGTCTGAGGCTTGTTTCTTGGAAAGCATGACAAATAATGCTGTTGTTAGATGTACCTGATGAAAAGGTGCTCCATTTAACACATGGCGTATTAAATTGTCGCATCAACAGCAACTTTCTCTTCTCTGTTATTATAGGGATGCCAGCTATAATCTTATCTCTTTTCCTCTTCATGATAAAGAACTGCACATGCAACACCATGTATGCATAGTATTGTATTTCTAACATTTAGGATGACCTACTGTTTTGCTCCCCTCCACCTTGTTTACTCAGTTGTCTTGCTTTTTTTTAATGTAAAGGGCTCCACCGTCTTATTTCATATCAACCTATCCCATAGACAGTGAGTGGTCTTTCTGTTACTGTCAGAATACCAAGATAGTCTTTCAAGAAAGCAGTCAGGTTACGAAAAAATGTTTAGATAGTGGGTGCAAGTGCTCTTTTACACTGTCTTCCTTTCATATACCTGGAGTTTGAATTACTAACTACTCTGACGTTCTGAAGGTTTAGAACTGAAATATCAATTATACTTTTCTGTGCATGGCATCGTTGTCATTTTAATAAAATGCTTTAAAACTGAAACTTAATATTACCACCTATGATCATGGCTACCTTCTTGAAAATATACTGATCATCATGCTGCTGCAACCTGCATCACTTCCAGTAGTTCCCATGTGAAACAAATGCTCTGACCTGTCCCACAGCTGCTAAACCACTTATTCAAACTTATGTCAGTCACCTTCTCCTCACTGATTCCAAGGACAAACAGTGCCTCTACGAATATTACCATGTAAGCTAATTGTTTCAGACTTCTCCCGATTTCAGGCTGCTCTTGTTCTGTTTGATCTATTTCATAGTCTGGTGACAAAATTCAGCATGGTAGTCACATCAGTCTTTTTGGCTGTTCTTTCTTTTTTTCATACAGCAGTACCTTGAGAATTGCTTGCTCACTCATGTTAGAACAAAAACAATGATTCCTCAGTTTCGCTGTTTACTGTTTTAGGTATTTCTCCATCCATCAATGCTGTGAGACCAGGGAGTTGATATATAGGATACGGACAATTGATCACAAGTACCAATTGTTTAACACAGACAAAACGCCAGTATAGCTGATCAAAAGTATCAGCTTTTTGTCAGTATGAGATCATGGAATACTGGGGATTGGAGAATTTGCTCTTTCTCCACTCTGTTGCGATCTTGTAAGTAGTATATAATATTCGCAGAGGGTGTGGGGGTGCACGTGGGGCTTGCCAACCTGTAAAAAAGGTTATTTTAAAGTTTTGTTTTTTAGATTTTCATGTAAAAAAAGGTTGTTATAAAGTTTTGTTTTTAGATTTTCAATATATATGTATATATATATATATATATATATATATATATATATATATATATATATAGGTTCCCTATTAGAAGACCGAATACACTTTCTTTCGAATGCATCTTGGTCGAACTCAAAAGCTTGAAATGACAAAATATCAAAGCGGATTTTAAGCGAATTCTATTCCTGGGAAAGAATTTGCTTGGCTGCTTCGTTACTTTGCCATTTTCTGCACTGTAGTGTGGTCTCGGAGTTGGTATATTTAAGCAGGGGGGTGTGGGGGGGTGAAGCCCCTCACTTAATGCAATGTTTAAAGTGTTTTTTTTTTTTTTTTTGGAACAGCAATTTTTTTTCCTTGGGGAAAAAAAATCGCTGTTCTGACAGTTCGAAATTGTAAGCTTTCACTTACATAGGGTCAATAAAATGTTTGGTGATCTAATATAGACCCTATATATATATATATATATATATATATATATATATATATATATATATATATATATATAAAATACAAAGTATATGCCCTCTATCTCTGTGTGTGTGTGTGTATCTCTCTCTCTCTCTCTGTATATGTGTGTGTGTGTGTGTGTGTGTGTGTGTGTGTGTGTGTGTGTGTGGATATATAGATACAAACGAACTTGAGGGCTCCATTATGAAGACCAACCATACTAAAAGGACTATTATAAGATTTTGAAAAGACTTTTGTGACAAAAACGGAAATTGACCTGTACCTCTCAAAGAAGTAAACAAGCACCAAATATGTACAACATCCTGCAAGCAAGACCTTGAAGAATTAAGACAAATAAAGCTACCCGACCAGCCCTGATGCCCTCTGGCCCACTCTAGCTGGATATTCACCTACAGTCAAGCAACTCCAGTGTGCATCCCTCTCCAGTGAAAACCATCGAAGTATGTTCACATCATACCAGTCAAATAAACTGCTCAAACCAATGCTGGAACACTTGTCAAAATGAAACAAGAAGTAGAAGCAAAGCACAAGTGTATCCACCACGGAAATGACAGCAAGTACTCACAAAGTCCAAATGATGCGAAAAATTCTCTTTATTCCATGAACAAAACCATGGAATAAAGAGAATTTTTCGGATCATTTGGACTTTGTGAGTACTTGCTGTCATTTCCGTGGTGGATACACTTGTGTTTTGCTTCTACTATGTTCACCTCATCTGTTAAGGATACCTGCTACCATTAGTCCTTGATTACTCCTGTGTTGGCTCTTACTCACCTGCAGACCGCACCCTGTAACTATTTTATCTTTTACATTTGACTAGTTATCCCTTCTTCTTCTAGACTCCCTCCATTCTACCCCCCTCCTCTCTAACTTATACCTTCTACCTGAACTGCTCCTACTGCCCACCTAACACTCTTACCCTGTCTGCTGCTTTCTATCAAAGTTAATAGTGTTGTCAGTCCTGTGCACCCCTCCTAGTTTTTCTCTACTCTGTTCTTCAGTACTCTTGCCTCAACGTTTTAGAGTCCACTGACCTGAACAGAGCCCAGCCACCTATGCTTTTACATAGAACTCCCTGCCTTTCCTGCTCTCAATTCTGTCCTTTGATCAGCTTCTCTGATTGTTTTCTTAGTCCTTCCTTGGTGCATTTTTCTATTCCCTTGGAGCTATCTTTACTCTCTCTCTCCCCTCTCAACGAGCAGTTCTGAGGTGTATCTGAGCCTTCTACAGGTAAGCCTTGCTGTTGTTTAATTCTGCTGCCTCCTGCAAAACTAAGGAAGGGTAACTAAGCCTGTGTGAGGAACAACAGGAACAATCGCTATTTTTGTGATAAAAGGTTTGTGCTAGTCAGAACTAGGGCAGTGTAGCCTTTATATGTTGTTTTTGTGTTTGTTCTATAATGCTATATTACTGCTGCCTCTAGTAGATCTGACGAAGGGCAACTAAACAGCCTGTGAGCAGAATAGAAGTAAAACGCTATTACGCATTAAAAGAGGTTGTGCTCATCTGAACTTGGACAGAGTAGCCTTTCTAGGCCGCTTTTGTGTTTTGCTCTTTTCTGCAATCAACTGAAGGTCTTGCTACAAAATTAATAACTAGAGGGATCGACAGTTTACTATAATCTGGCCATTTTATTTGTCTTAGCTCTGCTCTCATACTTATGTGCTTGGTTGTACTAGAACTGTACAAGCTAAAAGGGTAGGCTGTTTCACAGGTTTAACCATTGTGTGTGTTTGCTCTGATTTCCATGCTTAATTACTGTTACAGCTGCATTTTAAACACTGGAAGTGTAGACTATTACACCATAGCTAGTCTATTACAATAGAACAGTACAAGCTAAAGGGAAGGTTGATATACAGGTTCAGCCGTTTTCTGTGCCTGCCCTGATTCTGTGCTTAATTACTGATTTGCTACACTTGTAAATGCTAGAAGGGTAGACTAGTATACATTTGATGCTGGATTCTAACACAATAAATTTGGCCTTTCACGATGGTTCCCTTCTTTCTCTGCTACACTGACTGAAACATACTAAATGGGTTTCCCACTTTCCTGCTCTCTGGTTTAGGATGCAGCTAGTGTTTAGCGGCCATTTTTTTTCCTTGAATACTGCTCTTCTGTATGCATGTAGACTTGGGAGCCAGTTAGTCACTTAGTAATATTCTGTAAGCAGTACTGCTTTGAGTTGATGTAACTACAAATTGTGCTGAAGCTTATAAGTATTACCAATTGCCATACACAGTCTAGTAGCTATCAGATATTACTGTGCTATATTGATTGTTCTGCTGAAACAACCTGTACTGACTGGTCATTTGAATCATGTTGTAAAAGCTAATGTCTGTAAGCCTGTTTTAGTATTTTTGCCACTCTGTTTTAATTTGAATTGCTAATTCTGTTCATTGCATATGTACCATCTCTTGTTTTTATCATATCCTGTTTGCCAATACATTTATGAAATTGCACAACTCCACTGTATTGTGTAACTGTTTTTTTACGCTGCTGTATTTTTTAATCACTACTCCTCTACCCCCCACTCATATCTCATTCAACCTATTTATTTTGCACTCAGTTCCTAATCACCCTATTTAACCTGCACTCAGTTTAAACCCTCACTCACCCCTCATTTCTTAATTAAGAGATCTCCTCACTTTTTCTACTGTATTATCCCTAAACATCCACACATTTCACCCCCCACTTTTTACACACACTTTACTGACTCTAACCCTCTTTACATCTCCCCTCTACCCCTTATAACTCTCTCTGCATTTGTTTTATTTTACAGACAAATAAAGCTACCCGACCAGCCCTGATGCCCTCTGGCCCACTCTAGCTGGATATTCACCTACAGTCAAGGACCTCCAGTGTGCATCCCTCTCCAGTGCAAACCATCGAAGTATGTTCACCTCATCTGTTAAGGATACCTGCTACCATTAGTCCTTGATTACTCCTGTGGTGGCTCTTACTCCCCTGCAGACTGCACCCTGTAACTATTTTATCTTTTACATTTGACTAGTTATCCCTTCTTCTTCTAGACTCCCTCCATTCTACCCTCCTCCTCTCTAACTTATACCTTCTACCTGAACTGCTCCTACTGCCCACCTAACCCTCTTTCCCTGTCTGCTGCTTTCTATCAAAGTTAATAGTGTTGTCAGTCCTGTGCACCCCTCCTAGTTTTTCTCTACTCTGTTCTTCAGTACTCTTGCCTCAACGTTTTAGAGTCCACTGACCTGAACAGAGCCCAGCCACCTCTGCTTTTACATAGAACTCCCTGCCTTTCCTGCTCTCAATTCTGTCCTTTGTATCAGCTTCTCTGATTGTTTTCTTCGTCCTTTCTTGTATGTATAGTCCCACTATGCTTGGGCTCACTTTGCTCCTCTATCCTACCCCCATTCCCACCTACCCATTACAATTACCTTTATAGGTTCATAGGTTCATAGGTAGATACTAGGCTATCTGCCCTAGGGCATTTATAAGCCTAGCCAGAGTGTATTTGGCTTCCGTCTCCCTATTAGATTAGCCTACTGTGCCTCTGTAAAGTAGGTAACTATTCCTCCCCTTCCTGTCCTACTATCCACTACAGCTCCACTTCCTGTCACTCACCATCCCCACCTCATTAATCTGTCAGTCTTATCAACATCACATCCTAGACACCTCCTACTCTCACATCCCAACCATGCTCTACTCTAACATGCAATATCTACTTTTATCTTCTACACTACTACTTTTTCTCTCTATCACCACCTCTTACCACTCCAATCTGTATAATCCACTCCAATGCTCTCTAACTTCTCACTCTTACAATATACCACCAACTACATCATCTTTTACTATCTCCCCAGATCTCTTCACTATCTCTACCACAAGCCTATACAAACCACCCTTCTTACAGGTTATTAAACCTTCCCCTAAAGCTAAGTCAAAGATACTCAAACTCTGTCTATCATTTACTACCCTCACACCTCTCTCTAAACAACTACTCTGCTCTGGCGATGTCCATCCCAACCCAGGCCCTTCATCATACCCCCTCACCCTCCCCAACATCTCCTCCACAATTAACTCTCCACTGTCCCCATCTCACACCTCTAATAATCATCAGTCACAGCCACAACAATCATTCCCTGCCAAAGATTTAACCATTTACTCTCTGAGTATTCAAAGCTTAACAAATAAGGTTACTGAGTTGCACAAATGGATTGCTCTCAATACCCCAAACATTCTTTCCCTATCAGAAACCTTGCTTAAGCCACATATCTCAGACAGTGAAATACTCACACCTGGCTATAACATCTTCAGATCTGACAGACTTGTAAAAAAAGGAGGTGGCGTAGCCATCCTCTACTCTAACAACCTTAACATCTCTTCTTACACCTACTCTATTCCTAACTTCCTCCCTGCTGAACTCATCATTCTCAACTGCCATCTGAACCCACATAAAAAAACTTGTTTTAGCTTCCATCTATATTCCTCCTGGCAACAATCTGTCGATTCTTGAAAGCATCCTATCCTTGTTCTCCCTCAATATACCACATGAGACAATTATCCTCGGTGATGTCAACATAGACTGGTCAAACTCTCAACTGACTTTCCCCAACACAGCATCCGCTTTCATGGGTTCTACCAACTTATTTCATCACCCACTCAATTCCATAAAAATTCAACTTCCATAAAAATTCAACTTCCAGCTCCATAATTGACTGGATCCTAACCAATACCCCCACCACTACCACAATCCCAGCACCTTACCTGATTCCCTCAGTAACCATCTCCCTACCTCCATCCTTCAACACAACCACCATACTCCCAAACCCCACTTCATCAAGGACTGTCAAAGACTATCTACTTTTAACTCTTTCTATTTCAACTCTATTCTCCACAGCACAGATTGGTCCTTCCTTAAATAGCTCCCCTAAATGATGCTGTCAGCACTTTCAATAACATCTTCTTAAATACCCTAGACTTCCTAGCTCCATTTAGGAAGATCAGAGTAAAACCAAATCATGCTCCCTGGCTCTCCACAGAGACTAAGTCCCTTATGAAACAAAGAGACAACACTTGGAAAGCTTGCATTAAAACTAAACAACCACCTCTTCTTCTCAAATATAGACAATTGAGGAACATTGCTAAAAAAACTTAAAAACAATGACAAAAAGTCATACTACAGTTCTGTCCAGCTCAACAATAAATCCAATCTTCGCAGATTTTGGTCATCTCTCAACAACATTCTCTATCCTGGAAGTCCCGCTAATCCCTCACCATACCCTAGCTCTTCCCCTCTAGAAACTGCCACCCTCTTAAACAAACAATTCATTTTTCCATCCAAAATCTCATAACCACTAGTCCTAACTCAAATTCTATACCTACCCCTCCTAGTCTAACTAGAACAACTTCATTCTTTTTTCAGCCTGTTCCCACTATCTATATCAAATCTCTATTACTTAAACTAAAACCATGCTCTCCCTCCACCGACAAATTACCTCCTACATTCCTCAAACTTGCTGCTGACTCCATTGCCTATCCTATATCTATACTAATAAACAGATCCATTCTTGAATCTACTGTCCCCACCCTCTGGAAATCCTTCTTTACTATCCCTCTTCATAAAGATGGAAATTCCACTAAACCTTCTAATTACTGTCCTATTGCTATTCTGTCCCCCTCTCTAAGATACTAGAGAAATGTGTCAACTCTCAGCTTCTTAAAACACCTCCTTGACCATAATTTGCTTACCCCTACCCAACATGGATTTCGTCCACACCACAGCACCATCACTGCCCTCCTCTCCCTCACACACACTACTGCAGAGGCCCTAGACAAGAATAAACTCATTTCTTATCTCTTCCTAGATCTCTCCATAGCTTTCGATACTGTCTCTCATCCTTTTCTATTATAAAAACTTGCTAGCCTATACCTATCCCCCTCATCACTTGCTTGGTTCAATGATTACTTATCTGCCAGGGAGCAATCTGTCAAATGGCTGTCAGCCTCTTCCCCTTTTCTTCCCATCTCTACTGGTGTTCCTCAAGGTTCCATCTTAGGATTCCTTTTGTTTAAAATCTTCACCAATGATCGTTTCTCCTCTTGTAAAGATTCTTCTCTCATTCAGTATGCAGATGACTCCACACTTATTTCTATCTCTAATAACATTTCTGAACTACATTCCCTAACCCAACAAGCCCTACTATCCACAGAACAATGGCTTTCTCAAAACCTACTGATCCTTAATCCCAAAAAGACTGAACTCCTACTTTTCCTTCCCTGTTCTCATTCTCACCATAAAGCCTCCTTTGTTATTACATCGTCTAACAATGCAACTATCCTACCTGACAACCATACCAAACTCCTATGGGTCATCATCGATGATGAACTAAAGTTCAACCTACACATAACCAATGTATAAAAAGAACACACCAGAAATTAGGCCTGCTTTATCTGAACAAAAGATTCTTAACTCCTGATGCTAGACTTACTCTTGGCCAGGACTTCCTCCTCCCTACCCTCCTATATGCCACCCCAGTCCTTACCAATATTCAGGCCACCACTCTTAACAAACTCCATCAAACTTACCATAAAATAGCCAAATTCATTACTAATTCCCCATACAACTCATACCACTGCACTGCCTTAAACTCTCTCCAGTGGCTTGAACTTCCCCAACTATTGCTACTTTATCAACTTCACATGCTTCACTCTATCCTTTATAAACCCTCATTCTGTCAATCCCTCTCTGGCTTAGTCTCTATCTACACTCCATCCCAAACCCTCCGTATGTCTAATCAACAACTACTTGACATTTACCACCCAATAAAGTCCGTAGGCAAACTACTTTATAAACACTCTGTTCCCCATACCTGGAACAGACTTTCCCTTGACTTATGTATAATTCCACACACCTCCCACTTTAAAACTAAACAAAAAACATATTTTCTCAATTCCAGGACCTGCCCTTGTAATGACCCCACTTAATCCCCCCCAACACTCTCCCTTATTAAGAACCCCGCCCAGTTCCCCCTTTCACTTCTCATAAGGTATTTACACACACCCTTATCAAGGACCCCACTTAGTCCCCCCTTCACTTCTCATAAGGTATTTACATAATTCCACACAAACTGCAGAATTATATATTTACTTTGTTTTACTGCTCTACCCAATGCATTATCTCACTGAAAAATTATGTTTCTTAATGTCTTTTTTGGCTCCTTATCCATACTTGGAACTTTAACTTGTTTGTATGTACCTAACAAATGTTAAAACTTTTGCTCTGTATAATTGTTTCTCACCACATTATTTTTTGTATTAATATGTTAGTCTGTAATAGAAATGTATTGTTGGCGCTTTTCTCCACGGGTCTCCACTGAAAATGGGCCACAAGCCCAGTTAGACTAACCCGGTTAACAAACGTCAATAAATAATACAAATAAATAAATATGTGTGTGTGTGTGTGTGTGTGTGTGTGTGTGTATATATGTATATCTATACATACATATATATATATATATACATAGATATATATCTATATATATATCTATCTATACATATATATATATATATATATATATATATATATATATATATATATACAGACACACACCATAATCTTGATAAAAAAAAATATATATATCTGCAGCTACACTTACAGTCTAAGACACAGAGCCTTGCAGTCTGCATGCTGATGAAGAAAATATACTTTGCAACACAGTACTATATTAACTCCAGTGCAGTTACTAATAAATAACTTACAACAGACAAAATGTACTATACTGTTACAGCTACAGCTTTAATGTACAAGGTTTGCTTCTGAGTACAAATATAAATAATAACCTTTCATTCTCCATTTACATCAGAACCTGAGTTTCTACATACCCTAATACAGCCTGCTTTTTACAGTCTTATACAGTGCTCTTCACACGCACTTTAAATCTTGTTTACCTTCTGGTGACTATTTTTTGATTTTGTAAGGAAGCATCTGTGAGGAAGCACTTCTGCTGATGCTTATGAGAAAGCATGTAATATTTACTTTTTAGAGGTTTTTTTTTTGCTGTTTCTCTGAGGAAACATGTCCATTAACAGATGTCTCTTGTTTTCAAAACATCACTTATTTTAGTCAGGGTTATGTCACATGGTAAGGATGCTCATTTTACATTATTTATTTATTTATTTAAATTTGTTGACCAGGAGTGTCCGACTGGACGTGGGTCCATTTTCAGAGGAGGCCCGGGGAGAAAAGCTCCACAGTAAAATAAACAGACAGTAGTTACATTGGATTACATAGCGAATAGCGATTAACAATTTAACATAGAAATTACTTACAACATATTTACAGATGAAGAACATAGTACATCAGTAGACAACTAGAATCTTTATCTGTGAAGTACATAACAGGCATTAACAAATGTAACAATGAGAAGTTCCTGCTGTATAATAAGTACTAGGCTTATGAGCATCTGAGCTTGCTATCATCAAGGTAGTTAGTGGAGGTGAAAGAAAGGTAGTGGTTGGATGGGGTGGATGATATTAGAGTGGGAGTTGCAAGGGCATAGCCAGCATGTTTTTAGGTGTGCTTTTAATAAAGTTTTGAAGTTGGTGCATGATGGTACGGAGGTAATTGTGGGTGGGAGTGAGTTCCATAATTTGTCTATGGCGCAAGAGAATAGTGCTTCACCAGCAGAGTTATTGGCTTTAGTGATCTGCAAGTGATTTTTGTTGCTGGATCTTAGTGGTCTGGTGGTGCGATAGGGTTGGAGTAGATTCTGGAGGGATGGGAAATTTAGTGGATGGTTTACTAGTTTGTGGGTGAGTGAGAGTTGATACCACTGAAGGAGGTGAGGGAGTTCAAGCCAGCCCAGTTCAGCAAGTGAGAGACAGTGGTGACTACGGTAGGATGCCCCTGTGGCGAATTTTGCGATTTTGTTGCAGCAGGTCTCTAGCTTGTTTAGATCACATTGCCTTAGGTTGGTATATACTGGAGAGGCATAAAGTAGGGTGGAGATAAGGTGGGAATTTGCTATTGAAATCTTTGCTGCTTTGGTGAGAAATTGTTTATTTCTGTATAATGCTCCTAGTTTTTTGTGGACTTTTTTATGGTCATGGATATGTGAATGTCAAATTTTAGTTTATTATCTATTTCCACTCCTAGCAATTTGGTGTGTTCAGTTGGGTATATAGTGGTGTTGTCTTTTGCTGTGATGTTAAAGTGAGAGTTGTTTTGAGTATGTTTGGTGGGTTGGAAGATGAGTAGTTTAGTTTTGTTTGGGTTGAATATTAATTGGGCATCGGATAACCATGTTTCAACAGAGGAAAAGGCTTCCTGTGTGACTTTTTGCAGTTTGGGTAGGGACTGGGCTGAGCAGATGATGGTAGAGTCATTGTATGAGTGTGCCATGTTTGGTGGCAGAGGCTAGATTATTGGTGTAAACAGAGAAAAGTAGGGGTCCAAGGATGGATCCTTGGGGAACCCCTATGGAGACAGGTAGTTGGGGAGATATGTCATTCTGCCATACAATGGATTGTTGGCGGTCAGACAGGTAACTCTGAAACCAGTTGGTGACTGATTGTGAGAAGGATAGGTTATTGAGGACAGATATAAGTTGTTTGTGTGGGACCATGTCAAATGCTTTAGATAGGTCTAGGAAAGTAGCAGAGGAGAGATAGCCATTGTTTTTATGCTGAAGGATAGTGTTTGTAAAGGAGAGTAAGGCAGTGGTGGTGCTATGGTTTAGTCGGAAACCATGCTGAGTACTGGAAAGGAGATTGTTAGTAAGGAGTTCCTACACTGAAGTAAACTTTTATTATATGCTTTATTTTTGGCATATTTACAGCAGAATTGACTTCAACCTTTTATTCATTGTTTAGCACACTCTTAACAGTTTCCCCTTTTTATTTTAAACCAGGGAGACAAGTTTATCATTGTTTGGTAAAATATTTCCATTGTGACAACTGACAACAGTAACTTGCTGAATGACATTTGTTAAGCAAACTTTAATACATATAAATAATATGCAACCAAGCATATTAATAACAAAAATAGCAATTAAAAACATGATTTTTTTGTTCTCCTTTTAAACAAACTACTAAACCACTCGCTACAATCGTCATTTTTAATTTTTCTGCTATGTTGTGACACTTGCAAAAAGTCTAGTTGGCTGTTTGCTGCTAAAACCAAAGTCTGGTTATAACACATAACTACTAATAATTAGATCCCTCAACACAAGATTTTTCATTCTGTTATAACTGTTGTCATCTTTCAGTGATTCTTCTCTGATAAGGTTTTCAGTAATTTCCCCAGATTCTTCTGCTGATGTGTCATTTGAAGAGCCAGTCTGTGGCAGGATGGCAACAATATACAAAGTGCATAATGAGAGATTAATCTTTGCTCCTTTACTCTTGCCAGAGTTTGACTGCATTCAAACTGTTCCTTCTTATGGCTACTCTCTGTGGTAGAAATGATTTTTAAATGGTCTTTAGGGAGGAGAAACTCTCCCTTAAAAGATGGTTACGTTCTACCATGAGGACACCTGCATTGTTAATCATTTAAAGGAGGTATCTGCAGTTGGGGTCAACACTTTACTCATTAGAATGTTTCACTGAAGATTGTGTCTTCAGTATCACTGCACTGCTCCACTCCCGTTACCTCTTACTTTATACTGTCTTAGGGCTGCTTTACTGCAGTTTTGCTACCATATTTATGACAAGAAAAAGTAGTTTTCCCATTTTTAATACATTTACCATGCACTAGACTTCTAAGCACAAGTATGGTAGAACTACACGTCATAACAAACATGCTAAGTCAGTAAATTGGATGCTATAACTAGTATGCCAGAACTTTCTTTCACAAAAATCGAGAATTACCAAAGTTATAGTTAAGTGCTCCTTCTGGCAAAGCTTTTCTTGTAACACAGTTCAGCTTTGTGTCACATTGCAGTAGCATAGGCACATCTTTACACCACCTGATGGATGTAATTGTCTTTTGTGTTCTTATTCAGCAAAATGATTTTTGTAGTCATCAACTGCTAATTCCTTAAAGCAGGTACAAAGTCACATTTTTATCTAAACAATTATAAAGCCAGTGCACTGTTTGTGAGGCAAAAAAAAAAAAATTGTGAATATTTTGGCCATATATACACTAACATTTTCTTTCTTAATATCCTTGTAGTCTTTTCAGTAATGGCACACTCCTTCTGATAACAGTATTCAGTATTGCTACCCATGCTTTATAATAAAACCATTTTATTAGACTATGTCATAAATTCTATAGCTATTATTTGACAAGTGGAGTCTGTAACTATTTCTCAAACCCCTGAAAAACGTTTTCACTTTTGTCATGTGAGTTCAAGTCTGTAGCACCACATACACATGCCGTCTCAGAACATGTGCTCATTAACATGGTTAGCACCAGCTGTAGCATCGTCATATTGAACCTATGAATACTGAATGTTAGCAAAGGTTATGAGACAGTGTACCATTTGCTAAATAGTGTTTCTTACCACTGTCAGTTCTCAGTATTAATTCATTACATTTACATTCTAAATAATTTATTAAGCCTGGTATAAAAACAACTCAGTTTTGGTATTAGCTAATTTGTGTTGTCGTCTTGTAGTACAGGAAAAAGAAGCAGATGAAGCATTATGAATTTCATGAAAATGAAGGCTGAAACATCTAAATATTCTACAAGATTTAAGAGAATGATCAGAAGAGCATTGTTTGTAAAACAGGCAAGTAAAGGCAAATTATAGCTAGATGAAGAAAGGATGAATAAGGAATGATTTTGGTCATGAATAAAAGGATTTCCATTGTGATGAGAAACAGCAAAACAATGAACACATGAGGAGTAAGGCCTGTGTATTTGACTTATTAAGACATGAAGAATGGTTATGGATTTGTGTACTTCATTATGTACCTGGGCATGTACACACCCACATGGGAACATTGTTTCTAGCTCACATACCTTTCCTGATAAAGTCTATTAATTTTATTTGCTTTTTGGTCACCAACCTGTTCAACAGTGTTAACTCATTTCAAGTGCTATAACCAGCTTTACCAGTTTACATTCCCTGAAACAAATTACTTTACTGCTGAATAACATATTAGACCTAAGTTTATGAAGCCATCTGAAAAGGACAGAACTGACATGAAATAAGTCCATCTCAACAGCTAATAATATCATATTCATGTGCCCATGTAACATGTCAGGGTGTGCTTGATTATAACACCGAATATGGTGTGTCTGATCCCGTACTTAACTTCATTAACTAAAGCCTCTCCACAGGTTATATTCACACAGCCCAAAAAACAGCCTTTGTTATGCTTTTACACAATGGTGACCCAATGACAAAGACTTGGTAAATATAGCCCTCCTAGATTCAATAACCATATATATAAATCTATGGACTGTATTATCTCAGACCTCATTAATCTGGACTTTGATGTGAGTCTAGGGCTAAAAGGTTTTCAACCTGGCTTTGTTAAAGCCAGGTCTCACCGCCTTAAATTCATTAATTTATTTGTCATTAATCTGGACTTTGATGTGGGTCCAGGGCTAAAAGGTTTTCAATCTGGCTTTGTCAAAGCCAGGTCTCACCCCCTTAAATTCATTAATTTATTTGAAAAGTTTACCAAAGCAATGGACAGCAGCTATGCTTTGTAGATAAGTTATCTACTGATGGTCAAGGCCTTTGACATTACTACTGATGCACATATTACTGACACAGCCTTGCCAATCTGCATATAAAGCCATATATGATAAGTGGGTTGCTTGATAGAGCCCTTCAGTGTTGGACTGTGGTCTATGGTTATTATAAGTTTTTGAATGACTGTAAATTTGGTGTTATTCATTCTTCCAGTGACACACAGTTCCTCCAACAGGGGTTTAATTAAATCAATAATTGATGCAAGGATAATGGTCTCAAATTAAATGCAAAAATGTAATACAGTTCAGTCTGGTAAAAAAAATAATTTCTATATCCTACCATATAAGCAACACACCTCTCCAGTGCAATAAGAGATGTATGCACCATGAATTTATAACTTCTTATTTCTGAACCATCATGTCTCTGTAGAGGTTTGAAAATCCTTTAGCCTGACCCACATAATATTTAAAAGCATCTCTTCTAGATCCACGTAAATCACAACTCACCTTTAATATCTCCTCAGATTTATTACAACATATAATGGCCTTTTGGAATGCAGCCCTCTAACTGAGAGATCTCAGAGATTCCTAATTAAAACAGCGATTTCAAGACCCTCAGGTATCCAAACAGACTGGCAAATCTCTCCCTGTATTATTTCCCTTATAGACTCATCCATGGTAATCAGTATTTATTCTTTTAATCCATGATCCATGAAAGACCTTATCCTCTCTGACCTCCTATTTCTTCACAAGATGAATGGTTCCTCATACCTGCTTAAACATCCTAAATCATCATCAGCATATTAATAAGAAAGATTGGTTTGATATAGTCATATATCAGAATAAAATCCACCACAGCGTAAAATAAATACTTTCGAAATAAGAAAATTGTCTGGTCATTGCAAGAAATTTTAATTATATTAAATATAATAAAATTAAGCACTTTCATTTGTTTACTGCAATGACTAAAACTGTTACACACATCCCTCTTTGTAAGTAACAATAACCAACTTAAACAATCATATTAATAAACCAATGACTCAATTAATTAAATTACATCTAAATTTCTTCCCAAACAGATTTAAAGATACAGTCCATCTAAAATGGCAAGAATACATATAATAATAATAATAATAATAATAATATTCAAAAGGGACTTAAAAAAAACAATTGTATAAAAACAAATCATATAAATAAGATCCCTACAATTCTATTAAAAGGTTCCTTTAAAAACTGTGTTCACAACTTCTCTGATTTTATCATTAATATATTGTTAATCAAAATGTTATCATTAATACCAAGATGCTGAGTGGTGTTTAATTTAAGTTACCATACAAATTCCCTTTTTCCAAGTACGCCTCCCAGTCACTTCCTCTAACATTTTGGAAACCTTTTACAACACACACAAAAAATAAAAATCCCTACAACATTCTGTGCTGTGTTAATAAAGTGCATTTCTAACATCCTTCTTCTTTATATGATACACATGTTCATAAATTCTTTGAATCTGTGCTCTTTCTGTTTTATCAGCATGAAATGCTTCACATTGTGCCAGATAAACCATTCCTACTGTATTACATGTAAAATGACCATTCCCACTCAACACCCCAGGATAAGTAGCAACTGTAATATTAGTGCCCTCATAAATAAAACAACATTATGTACAAGCCGCACATTTAGACATCCTGGCGTCACCATCAGCAATGTTGTTGTTTCCTTCAAATATACTTTCCAAATTATTTCCCTTTTCATAAACAAATTTAGGGCAATCCCCAAATTTACTAGTTAACTATTCCGCTGCTTACTTATGATGTCCTTTAACTGTTCAATTATACCACCATAGGACAAAACCATTGTCAAAGTCAAATCAAGAAATCAAGTGCATTATATATATATATATATATATATATATATATATATATATATATATATTGCCAACCACTGGGCACCTCTCACTTAAAATAGGTCTAAATTGTCCTTGTCGTTCCTTCTCCACCTGACTTATCATCATCAACAAATTCAGCTGTATATGCCCGATCTAAAAACATTTCCCTCAACTTTTTAACTTCCACCATCAAATCTGAATCATAAGAAACTATTCTTTCTAGTTAAACAAATTGTCCGTTAACCAGGTTATGTTTTTGCCAGAGGGGGTGGGCACTACTAAAATGTAAATAACTGTTACACCATGTTTTTTTTGTAAATATTAGATATAAACTCCTTTAGATGCATCCTTAAATAATGTAAAATCCACTCTTGTCAAAATCCAAAGTAAATTTTAAAACATATATTGTATTATTAACAATTAAAAATTCCTTTAATCTGTGAATAGATCCATTCCAAATAAATAAATGATTTAAAATAAGCCACTACACCTTCTTAAAATCAACAACTAAACACATAATTCATTTCCCAGAACCATAATGTTCATAAAAGTGGGTGTTGCCCATTTGCTTTCCACTATATAAAGCCTCACAAAACCAATCTAGGACTTGCCCATGAGGTATAACTAAAAATATGTCCTTAACATCTATAGTTACTAGGACAATGTTTTCACCAAATTTTGTCCTAACAAGTTCACTCAAACAGTGCTAAAAATCCTTTAACGTGCTTTTTATCATCAAAAAAATGTTTGGACATAATTTATTTAATTAAATGAGTCATTAGTTTATTAATATGATTGGTCAAGCTGGTTATTGTATTACGTACAAATAGGGTTGTATGTAACAGTTTTAGTTATTCTGATGAAGTTCTGTAGTAAACAAATGAAATTGCTTGCTTTTATGATATTTAATGTAATTAAAATTTCTTGCAATGACTTGGCAGCATTTCTATTGCAAAAGTATTCATATCTCAGCATATCCTCTTCCACTGGAACAGTCTTCCAGTAAATATTAAGCAAAAAAGTACCCTTTCCACTTTAAAGGTAAATGTTGAGAATTGGATAGATAGCTATAAGTTCTCACCTGGTCTGTCATGTATTGCTGTCTTCAAAGCTGAAGGAAACATTTGAAGATGACTTTATTGGCCAGTCTTGTAATAGTCAACAGACTGCCTAATATTTACTTATGAAAATGATCCAGTGTATACAGGGTTCTTTATGACATTGCCAGGGTATAACTTTCCAAGAACTTAAATTTAGGTGTGTTCAATGTTGGAGTGAATTAACTACATGCATGGCAAGATATGTGTTTTTACACCTACAGGAAAACAGTAAAATACAAAAAACCCCCAAAAATATTATTATTATTTTTATTGTGTATAGTTTCAGCGAATAGTGCTTGCTTTTCTATTATTGAAAAAGGTGCATAGAAAATAATCACTGTACTGCACCCCATTTGTGTGTACTGTCTATGTTCTACACATGGCATTCTCTACTTGCTTACAGCAAACACAGTATAATTTATTGTCACGGGAAAAATTATGTCATCAGGTGTAATAAGCTTGTTTACAGAGCAAAGGGGGCAGAAATGTTAGTCAAACAAATACCTTTAGTAGAGCAAAAATAAACACAAAATAAAACACAAAAAGCCATATTATGCTTGAATGCTGTGTTTTCCATTCCATATTTCACTTACAGCAATACTGTAATGGTTCTAGAGGAACACCTTGTATAGTCTTACTGAAAACCAGGAAATAGAAGGACAGGGATAAGTGTATAAGCACATATGAGTTCTTGCAATACACCAGTTACAGATATTCCACAAACCTAAGCTATCTTTATGTTGATCCTAGCCAGCCTTGATTTATTTCTTCTATTTGATATAACCATAGATAAGGACATATGAGACTGGGAACTTCCAAAAATAATCCAGCATTTTGTTGAAACAGTGAGAAGCTGTAGTCTAGTTTTCATTTCTAAGCTGATGATTGATTTGCATTAGACTAACATGAAAACCATCATAATTATCTCTAAGTAAAAATAACAAAGTGATTTACCAGTTGTCGTGTATTTGCCTTAATGTATATTTCCACATTAAAATAGTCACAGATTTTCTGTTATTCAGTGTACTTTTATCCATGGGATCTTGTTGCTCATGTGACATGTCCAACTGTTACATACTGTCAGATATACATTGGTTTGAACTAGCATCGATACTGCAGTCTTCTCTTTTACTTTTTGATTTAGGGTAAAGAAAGCAACAAAATCATGAGCTGTGGCCATTACTTAAACCTGTACATTTCATATTGCTTTTCAAGTGTATAGATTATTCATTTGAGACTGCTATCATTTTCTTGAAATCAGGATCTATGAACTTAAATTACATTTATGTTTATTTGTATAAAGGATGCCTTTTTGCATAAAACTAGCACGCAGCATTGCTACATTCTTATGAATGCTAACTTACTGATTAATACTTTCCATTTCTTGCTTTTAGTAGACATTGTATTATTTCTTAATGAAATAATGCACTTCTCCTCTCAAAGACTTAGATTTTAATGGAACCTTCCAGACAATCTTCATGGCCCTGAAGGACTGAAACAGTGACTTAATAAGGACCTCAAGGATGCTCACCACCGGGAGCACTTTGACCCCAGTATGGTTACTATGCAGTACTTTTGAATACATTTGACAATTCTCCTTTGGCCAGTGATCTGGTTTCTTATATTTTTTGAAATATAAAACTTTTCATTCATTACCTTCAGTAACTGACTGTGGTCACATTTCTGGTTTGTCACCCTCTTCAGATACAAATATTTCACTGTTCTTCCTCTGGAAATGGTACTGCTCAGTCATCTTCCTTTAACAGAGATGGCTGTGTTTGTATTAGTTTGGCAGCCACTGGAGAGGTGGCAAGAGTCATCATCCCCATTAACAGTGGCCAGTACAGCCATCATTTCCATTAACAGTGACCAGCACAGCCATCATTCCAATTAATAGTGACCAGCACAGCCATCATTCCCATTAACAGTGACCAGCACAGCCGTCATCCCCATTAACAGTGACCAACACAGCCATCATTTCCATTAACAGTGACCAGCACAGCCATCATTCCCATTAATAATGACCAGCACAGCCATCATTCCCATTAATAATGAACAGCACAGCCATCATTCCCATTAACAGTGACCAGCACAGACATCATTCCCATTAACAGTGACCAGCACAGCCATCATCCCCATTAATAATGACCAGCACAGCCATCATTCCCATTAACAGTGACGGGCACAGCCATCATTCCTATTAATAGTGAAAAGCACAGCCAGCATTCCCATTAACAGCGACCAGCACAGTCAGCATTCGCATTAACAGTGACCAGCACACTAAAGCATAACTTCCTGGAATTACTACTGCTGAGCCACATAGTAGCATTTCTTCACATCCAGAAAACAGTTCTTCCCTAGCTGTAGACATGTTGAATCAGTTTATCACTCTATACCACTAATTTACAACTCACAGACCAACGTAACAGTACCAGGTCAGTCCTGTTTTCATTTTGAATTGCACATAGGCCCTAACTATCTATGGAATAATCAGCAAGTACTGAATATCTAGCTGTGGCATTCATGATTTCTTGGGCATTTTAAAAGGGTAGAAAGTAAGTAATGTGTCTCTTTCTTTGCAAGATTTACAAGATTTAATTACCTGTGATTTGTATGGACATTAGTATTTCTATTTAATATATGGAGCATCAGTTCAAATTTTTTTAGGGATAGCTATCAAAGTAGTCTTTCACATACTTACGTTGCAGTTATTTGTAGTTCAGGAGCTTGCAGCTGAATGCTTGCTTGGGCATTTGAAGGTAACAAGCTCTAATACCCAGTCTTGATCTGTAAAAATACTTTATCTAAGTTGCTGCAGCCTCAGAGGCAGTATATTTAGAGATCAGAGAGTGACAGCACAGGCCCATACTAGCCAGACTTAAGAAACACTTTCTGTTTACTTGCGATTCACTGTAAGATAATAACAATAGATTGTACTTAAATATTTGTCAGATGTGTGTCGAAAAAATAAGACTGAACTCTTAGCAGATAAAGCACCATGTACTATGAAAAATTAGGATTGGGTCTCTCCATTCTTAACTAACTTGTTATATGTTTGAGAAATGGAAGTTAAGATCACCTCTCTGGTTTCTCTTCACTCTTAAGATGAATTTCTTGAACATATAACAACATGATTATGACTAGAGACAATCATAATCCTCTACACTATAGATATGGAAGTCCAAAAGACAGACTTTAAGGCCCATCAACCACCAAGGATTACTAGTAATTGGCAACTCCTTTGTGCATATAATTGGGTTCATAATTCAGTCCATTCTGTAAAGACTTTGTGACTATGTCATACCTATACCTCAAAAAGACTTAAGCTCAACAAAATCAAAGCTTCAAACATGAGGCATTTCACACTTTCTACATAAGCCAAAACTAAGAACATCTCAACTAACTTTAAAATGGATTATGACACTGTCCTTTGTCATGCTGCAGTGAACAATCTAAGAATGTAGGCCCTCTTGGATATACAACAGGGTATGCATTACCAAACATCCAAACATCCAACAGATGTAGGATACATCTGTTTAGCAAAATCTTCCTACCATTTGCATATCAAGACAAAAAACTTGCGATTCAGTTATTGTTTGTGAACTCAGTGACTTAATCACAGAGGAGTCAGTGCCTGTCAGCCTGGAATGAGATAAGTAGCCAGTCACAGCATTTTGTACATGATGGGATCTACAGCTCCCTCCGTGGTATTCAAATACCAAACAGTACAGTTTCTGACTTCTGTCCCCGTAGTGACATCTTCATTTAAGAAAATACAGAAAATAAAATCAAATTTAAATGTGGCTTTTTAAATGTTAGAAGTCACAGTAATAAAAAATAGGGCTACTTAGAAGCTTTTCTTTGCATGGAGAATGTTGATAGCTATACCATTATGGAAACCTGTTTTTAGATACAAAATGTCACAGATTTAAGGGTATACCTGTTTTTATTGTTGCAGATTGAGTGGGATACATAACAGTGCTCAGTCTTTTTAAAAGATGACCTGTATGGCAGAAGTCAAGAAATCAACTATGGACTAGAAACATCTCACAAAATAACTGTTGTGACATTGAATATAATATTATAGGGAGTTACTGTCCCATCTAGAGCAAGATAATTCCAATGCTGAACCCCAGGACTGAAAAAATAATGAAAATAAATCTTTATGGAGATTTTAAATAGGTCCAAATATTAAGAAAGCATACTAAAATTATTTAGAAGAAATACTACAAAACCCAGCTAACAGTAGCAATATCTTAGATGTCATACTGAGCGTGCCTGGAACTTTTTGCTCCTCACCCATGGTTATACCACCTGTAATAAACACAGACATGATACTGTCATCTATAAACTAAATAGATTCAATCTTAGTCAAAAATAATTTTTTGTAGACTTTGCCAATTGAAACTATGATTCAACAAATGTGAATTTTATGAAAAAAGGCTGTGATTTGCTTCTCCCCAACACAGACATCTCTGCATAGAATACTATCTGTGAGTTCTGTGATATTGTTGACTGTTGCATTCATGGTAACATATTGGTATGTCACAAATATACTGGTAAATTAAAATTAAAAGTAAAAAAAAAAATTAAAAAAATATGTCGTATTTTGTGGAATCACAAAATTAATTAGATATAAAATAAAACTGAAAAAAGAGATGCTACCACAGTTTTTAAAAAGTTGTCCTAATCATGAAAACAAGTTTAAGTAAGTATAGAATCTAGTTTTCTACTAAAACTACTGGACCAAACTAGAAATGTTGAAATCAATATGAAAGTATTCTTTAATTATATGAGAAAACTGAAATGGGAAATTCTAATTATAAGATGTCATCAGTGAACATTGAAATCAGGACTCAGCCATAGGACATTCTGAGTGGCCTTGCAGAAGCATTTTGGGCTAATTTCACAATATGTAAAGACACATGTCAAGAGTGATATAAAGACCAGAGGTGACATCCCTTATATAACTGCAGACATGCTTACTGCTCCCACAGTTAAAATTAAAACCTCATGTTTCATGGTTCCAGGCAGTATACGTAGTGGTTTCTTATACATATTCAAAGAAATCTCTAACTAACCCCCTGGCTCTGTGGCACATTGGGTAATGCACTGGACTGCTAGTAAAATGGTCAAAGGCATTCAAAGGTTGTAGTTTCAGGTCTCACAAAAACTAACTTTACCCTTGCTCCTCATGGATAGGGGCAAAATGCAAATGGTCTGCTTGCCTCTGGTTTATTCCTATTTAAAATATAAAGATGAAAAACTTCATGGGAATGTACTAATAGGACTTTAAATATCCTCAAGGATATATATATATATATATGAAGTAAATATCTATGAACCTATCAATAATGTTAAACAAAATGTTAACATGGGGAGATGTTCCTGCTCTGCAATGACATGCTATAGTAATGCCATTTCACAAAGGGTGGGTAAATCAGATATGGTCACTTTAAAACCCATTAACCTCACCAGTATTTTTTCAATCCACGGACAAAGATGCATTGGTGGATAATCCACAATGAGAAAGGGAACCTGCTTCTGCTGCACATGGAATAGTATGGGTTTATTAAAAGGTGAGTCTGCCTTTTTAAATCTATGGCATGTTTGAGGAGACAAAATCAGTCCTGGATGAAAGACTGGAAGTGCATGCACTATCTTGAACTTGCTATGGTGTTTGCCACTATTCAACACAAAGGAATAACTGAAAAAAATAAAAGAAATAAATATTAATAAATACATAATTTAATGTGTAAAATGCTGGCTGAGTAATAAGACACAAGTCAGGTTTGAGGGGTACCTCTTCATTTCAAAGTGAGAGTTTCCAGTTGTGCCCTACAGGACTCTGTACTGAGGCTACTTTTTATGCTTTCTTCAGAGCTAGTAAAGTGAGAAATGAAATCTAAATAATGAAATATGTTACTGACTGGAGTAATATAATTACTTCAAAAAATAAGTAACAAAGGGGTGGAGTATTAATCCAAATGATGCTTAATTAAAAATAGTAAGAAGAAAAATGCCACAGCCATTCTGAATTTAACACACAGAAATTTAATAACATCATTTGGTACTTTCGTCTAAACAAATCTCAGGGCTTCATCAGAATTACGTTCTCATAAAATCTTCAAGTTCTTATTAGGAAGGACACTTGCCATGTGACAAAAAAACAACAAATGACAAATGATATTCAGTTAGTGCCACACATAGTTTTCACATATAAATAATCATATCTTTAAAAAAAAAATCTAGTTTGAAATTATTTTAAAAAAATTATCTAATTTTTAAATATATATTTTATAAAAATATGTTCATTCAAATCTGGATATCTATTGGCTTGTAACCTGAGTTGCTAAGTCACTTCCAATGTCTCTATTAATTCTTGCCAAATTACACCCCCGGGGTTTTTCCAACTTTTCCAAGAACACAGAATAAAAAAAAGTATTCCCAATATATTTATATATATATATATATATATATATATATATATATATATATATATATATATATGTGTGTGTGTGTGTGTGTGTGTGTGTGTATGGGGTGGGGGTCTACTTCAGAAGGCTGACAAACCAAAAGACTGAAAATTCAAAATACTGAACACATTTTAATGCAGTGGACAAGCCCCCTGCACCCCTCATGTGGGGGGGGGGGGCTATGCCCCCCACACCCTAGCTAACTATATATTCCAACTCCAAGATCGCACAACAGTGGAGAAGGGGCAAATTCCATCATTCAGTATTTTGAAATTTTAGTCTTTTGTTTTTTTCAGTCTTCTGAAGTACACCCATGTGTGTGTGTGGGTTCCTATGAATCCGTCGACAGCCGAAACATCAACGCTTACCTCATCGACACCAAACCATCGACCGTTCAGAACATCGACAATCCAGGTAAGCGATTTTCCTCCTTACAGGACCCATGGTAGCGACTGTTGAGAATTTGCGTTGTCCATAGCGTCGCACTAGCGAAACAAGTGCTACCATGGGTCCTGTAAGGGGGAAAATCTCTTACCTGGATTGTCGATGTTCTGAACGGTCGATGGTTTGGTGTTGATGAGGTAAGCGTCGATGTTTCGGCTGTCGACGGATTCATAGGAACCCGTGTGTGTGTGTGTGTGTGTGTATATATATATATATATATATATATATATATATATATATATATATATATATATATATAATATATATATATATATATATATATATATATATATATATATATATATATATATATATGCTTCCTAAGGGTTGTGCCTATTTTACACAGACAATAATATGGGCAATCCTGACAAATTTCAATGTGTATTACCCTCCTTTGAAACAGAAGTATAATACACATTTTTAATATTAGTAATTATATTGTTTAATGTAATACCTTTGCCTTCAAAAATGCATGGACATGGTTTACAATAATTATGCTTGCATGTACCCATACATCTTAAACTTTGATTTTTTACAAAATTTACGTTTTTCAAATTTAAAGTTTCACTTTTTTTTTTATAAATCAATCATTTAATAAATAAATGTAAGATTTTCACCTACATTTTCTTGATGTCTTCACTATGCATTAATATACCCCATTTTTTCTTAATAACTTCTTTTGTATTCCTGGTATCAATGCCATATGTTAAAATCATAGCCCTGTTATAATCAGTATTACTATTTTTACCATTAGTATTAATGGTGTGCCCTGAACCAAATAAAGGGGTAAGTCCACATATTCTCTTCCTAATAATTTTATTGTAAAGTTCTTCTTAACATACCATTTGTCCCTTTACTGTGGCTTTTTTTTACTCAGGGATGTTAACTACTAAAATATAGTAGAGAATTCAAATAAGTTGGCTTATCATAAATACTTATTTCACATTAGTCTCTTTAATAATCTCCACATCTAAATAAAGTATTGTGGGTAATTGTTCACAAGTAAACTTCAAAAAAGTAGTAGTTGCATTGATATAACAAAGGAACCTTTCCATTTATCAAGAGTTTCTGTCAAAAAATACATATGTCATCAGGTAATCGGTATAATTCCAAGATGTACTACTTTCAGAATTAAATATGTAGCATTTTCTCAATAACATATAACAAAGCAAACACAGGGGCACATGCTGCCCCCATTGCCAAACAAGTTAATTGAAAAAATTCTCCCTCAAAATAAATATAGTCATTCTTTAAAATAAGTTTCATAAGTGCAACAAGAGTTTTCACCTCACTCGTTCTTAAACCTGAGGAATCCTTTGAAATTTCTCCAGACCACGTGAACCCTATTTCATGAGGTAGCGCAGAAAATAAATCCCTTACATCTCTGGTCACAAGTACGATAAAGCTCACTTATAATGGAGCTATGAAAATCTCAAGAGTCCTTTAGTAAACATGCATACCATTTATAAAATTCCATAAGTTTTAGATTTATAAATTTTGCAATGGGGTAGATCTTGTGTCAGTAACCTACACTAACAATATGTCTTTGTAGTGTGTTTTTGGTATCCCAAAAATAGTAGGTGTAATACGTTTTGTTACCGTCATATGTTTACAGTAGTCTACATTAATCTGACTTTGACGTTGCATGAACATGTCATAAAGTGTAATGTCAAATTTATTTTATGAAAAGCTTTCTTCATTTCTAGAATCACCAAATACATGTCATCATTTAAAACCAACAACATTTTTACCACATAATCAAAACAGTCCATCACAACTAAACCACCTCCTTTATTGGGTTTCAACAACCTGATTTGATATTGCAATGTTCTTGTAACATAACCCTCATTATCTTTCAAATTGTGACATGATCTACATTTATTTTTTCAGAAGGTATCTAATATATTAGTGATATTGAGCAGTGTGGGGTTAAATGTACTCTTACTAAGAAGGGAGTCAACTGCATTCAGTAAATTAATTAAGTTGCTGGTGTTGAGAAAACATAACGCTAGATTTAACTTCCTAGTATATGGTTTTAGGTAACTCAGATTATCAGAAACAGATGCCCTTTTAGATGATACAAAAATGATACCTTGTTTGAATAAATTGCAGTGTTCCTCAGTTAGGTCCACATGACTATAGTTATACACTTTAATGTCGCTGACACGTTTACTCACAATAAATTTGTGATCTGATTCCTGCTGTTGTGACTCCTCATATGACCTCTCACCTTCTGTTTATTCCCCATTGGTGTCTTTGTCTTTTCATTGTCCCATAACCATTGAGCTGATGATTTGCTAATCATTTAAATTGCCTCAACAGGTGAAACTCTAAAGTGGCAACTTCAGCGACAACAAAGTCAAGTTGACATAACACACAACTGCAGCAGATGGAATTACAACTAATCTAAATTCAGCTTGTCACAGCTCATAATCATATTTATAACCTTGAAAACTGCCCCTCCCTAAAATATACCCTTCAGTAGTATTTATCTTTCAGAGAGTTACATTCCAGGGAAAAACTCATTGTTACCACTAAGTCAAACAATAGTGTTGGAAACTGTCTGTAGTCCAGCTCTGTTGCTAAACTCTGGAATGAGTTACATGTTCTGCTAAAATAAACAGATCAATTAAGAAGTTTTAAACCCAAACTAAAACAACAACTGATTGATTTTTGGCATCATTCATTCTCATCACTATAGTAACATAGAACCCTTAAGGTGCTTATCTATAAGGCACCTGAAGTATACACAGCTTAAGCATAAACCACAATACAGATCAGATGCAGAGCTGTACTCTCTCACCTCCATTCCCCCTCAGAATTTTCCACTTGTCCTCCTAATTCCCTTTCCATCTCTTTCATCCTTTTCCATTCTATTTTAGAAAAATCTTCTTCTCCATACATCTAGAATACCTTCTTCCTTCTCCTTCCAAACAATCCATGCCTAATACATATCCCCCTCCTGTTTTCATATTTTAACATCTCATGCCTTCCCTATATATTATTCCTCCTCCTTCCATCTTATATCCATCACATATTTCCATCTTATTTTCATCCTCTCTTCATCACTTATTGTCATTCCTTCCCTACCTTGTTCACCTATTGCATCTTAAATAACACAATTTCTACCATTACACTTTTTTGGTTGCTCAGGATGCCAAATGTACCATTTTTACTCTGCTTGTATTTTTACACTTCTAAACAACTTAATGATGCCAAATGAAGCACTTTTGCTATGTGTTAGTGTTTTGCAGTGCCAAGTGAAGGTCACTGGAAAAGATTCATATATTAATGCTGTTTCTTAAGAATTTTTTGCATTAGACCATTAGTATGTTCAGTTTTTCATTCTGCTGGAGCTTTTCTTCCTGGCCCACCACTGAAATGTGCCTCTTTTACCCATTTGAACTATTCCTACCAACAAAAGTTATTAAATAAGAGATAAAAAATAATTTTGTTAGTACACTCATTGTGTTAACTAAAATGTTGAACAGTGGCGGCTGGTGACTTCAAATCAAAGGGGGGGCTGCAGGAGACAGCTGAGTGGGTGGGGCCAACAGGAGGGGGTGTGCCCAACTAGAAAGGGGCAGAGCTATGCTGCAAACCACAAACACTGGAACTTTAATTAAATACACTGCCCTGGGTGCCAAACCATCATTATGAGTGTCCATTCAAGACAAAATAAAGTGGAGAAGAAAAAAAATATTTCAATGCATTGGATACATGACAGCTACATGATAGCTTACTTAATCTAGATGGAAACAAAAAGGTGGTGAGGCATGAAAAAATAAATTACTTTTTAAATACATTACTGGAATACTAGTCAAAATTAAGTATAAAAAAGCAAGCAGCACTCAACTCAAACCACTTCTCCTTGCACTGCAGTTCTAACTATAATTTATATTCAGCTTTATAAAATTACCAAGTAACATGCAGCCAACAACATGCATTTTCTGAATAATAAGAAGCATAAATCAGCAGTATTAAAATATGACGGAAAACCAGAACATTCTGCAAAATCAAGGACAGTTGAAAAGCCACTGTAGTTGTGTCTACCTTGGATGGGGGGGGGGGGAATACTTAGTCTGCACACTTACACTGCGTAACTGCTCCTTGCCTTGCTTGGACACATCCAGAGTCGCTACATGGGGGAGTGGGGTACAAGTATGTCACAATTTGAAATGTTTCTGGCTGATGGTGATGGCCCTGACACATTTGTCATACTCTCAACCTCAGAGCAAGAAATCTGGACAAAGCCATAAATAAAAGTGGGACAAGTCACAAAGGCTCAAAAATAAGGACAATTTTTAAATATAGCTCTTACAAACTTAGAAAGTTAATAAATTAGTAGGTCTTGCATTAGTGTGTATTTTCTGAAGGGTATGAAATCTGAAACTCAAATGTCTGTCATTATTTTCTCAGTCTTTAATAATTTGCCACTAATTTGCCAGAAAACCACAATTTTATGAAAAAAGGACCAAAAATCTGATGTGAAAATTTGTACACACACAGACACATACTCGGTAGCAGATTTCCAGAAATTAATTCTAGAACAGATGATGGAACTAATCAGGATGTATACTTTTAAACATTAATAAGGCTAACATAGGGGAGGATCCACAAATAATACTATTGTGTTGCTACACAATTTACTAAACAGTTTAAACTATGGAACAGAAAGTATCATACATTTTTTTTGTTTTGGTGAATGAATACTCATTCAGATATTTAGTCTAGTTAAACTGTTTGACTTGCTCCTCCTCCTATACGGAAATCTTTTCTCTATATCACACAAAGAATATAATTTATAATATGTTGCACTGTATTGTTCCACTGGCTTTTCACATTAAATTTAGACCTCCACAAGAAGGAAAAAAATTCAGCTTCTGCTGCCAAAGATTTCCAAGTCTTTCTACGGACATTTGGTTCAAAACATCATGAACACTAGGGACCTCAGTAGAAAAAACTAAAAATCACAACAAGGGCGGAAGTGAAAAATAACTGCAGTCTCAAAGTTAACCTTAGTAGTACCAACATAAAAACAGAAATGTTGGAGTGCCAGCCTTTTGCATGGGAAATTCTAAGGATGCAAACCATATCTCTCAATCTCTTTGAGCAAAAAATCTGGACAAAGCCTAAAATGATGGGAGACAAATAGGGACAGAATTTAAATATTGCTCTTAGAAACTTAGAAAGTTGATAGAATAATAGGTTTTGCATTAGCATGAATTTTCTGAAGGATGTGGAGTCTTAAATTCAAATGTTTGTCATTATTTAATAACTTCAATCCTCAGCTATTTGCCAGAAAGGTACAGATTTTAGGAGGAACACACCAAAAATATTAGGCAAAAATCTGGACATTCTGTGAAAATCTGTACAGTTGAAAGGTATGATGCAAACCAGAAACATAGCTGTTAGAGTAAGACATAGCAGGGGATTCGTAAATCATCAGATGTTCTCCCTCCTAAAACTGAGAATCAGTTTGAGGAAAGGTGGTGGATCACAATCAAATAATAATGACACTAGCATTTCCATGCTTTCATACTTATAACTACACAATACAATAATTCTATTACTTACTTTTTATTCTTAGAAATCCACAGTAAAAACAAATATGACAGTCTATAAGCTGTAATATGCATTACTTCTGTCATTTCATTATCTTCTGACCGTGTATGAAAAAGTGTCCATTTATCACACTCACAAGCCTTGCATCACTGTCAGACATAAAAAAAATGGTAATTGTTTACCTATAACTGGTAAAACACCCACTTTGATTTCATCTATCCTCAAAGTACACTAATTAATGCCCTCATTAGCAAATAAGCTTGAAATCAACACTGTTCATTGGTCCTTACATTTTCAAAATGCTAGCTCGGACACACAAAACAAACAAAAACACACACACACACACACACACACACACACACACACACACATGCACTTTTGAAGTGATTCTGCAGAAACTAACAGGATTGGTGAAGAAAACGGAAAATGTGTTACAAAACTTTTGTTTGTGTGTGTGTGCGTGTGTGTGTGTGTGTGGGTGTGGGTGTGGGTGTGTGTGTGTGTGTGTGTGTGTGTGTGTGTGTGTGTGTGAATTAGGGCAGTGTTTTGTATGTGTGTGTGTGTGTGTGTGTATTAGGACGCACACTTGCCTTTGATACTAAAAGATCTGAGACCTGCAGGATTTATCTTCACACACCAGCTATATTCATACATACAGTCCATTACTGACACTGTAGCACAGTTTAGGGATGATCATTGTTCTCTTAAGTCACTGTGTCTTAGAAAAACACAGAAAAAAAATTACAGTGAGGTGTGTTATCTTCCTGAGATGGTGGTAAACCTGATAAATGAAGAAAACATCATGAACTTGCCATAGAAGAGCCAGGCTTAATTTATTCCACAAACAACATGATTAACAAATAATTATAGCAGCAAAAATCTTCATAACCCAAAATAAATAAAGTACTTAATCATGGTACTTCAACTATTTTCAATCCCAAATATAAACGCAAACTTATATTTAACTTAGTCAATCTCTCCTGAACCTTAATTACATTTTTCCATATAACTTGCAAGTTGCATTACATGCCCCGATGAAGCAAACTTAATAATTGAACAAACATCCATATTTTTTTACATAAAACATGAGTGTACTTCACCTTCCAAATATATCACATAGTAAGTAACACATACAGCTATACATAGCTTTGAACCACAGTTGTTTAAGTATCAGGCAGTACTTTTCTAATTTTAGAAGTGCATTTTTTGTCATTCTAAAATTTAAAAAAAAATTAGTAAAAATTGATTACCACTACACTAGTTGCTGATGTTTCTGCCATTGGGTGCTGATTTAATTTGGCATCCAAAGTTGAGGAGCTAATAAGCTAGAATATTCTGTCTCCCATATATATAAAACACAGTTAGAAACAAGACTATATACATGATGCTGATAGCATTCATAAACAGTTACTGTGCATAAACAACAAATGGGACATTGACTTCCCGTGTTGATGGGGGAAGTGGTAACCTGCCTTTTTGCCGGTTTCCTCCCATAAGTTTAAACTGGTAATTTTTCCCTTCAGAAATAGATTAAATTGATGTTAATGTGTAGCCTGTGCTACTGAAGTGGAATTTAATTATGCAGTTGTACTCCTTACATCCAGAAATCATGCTAAATCCTAAAAGAAAGCTTCTACTTCAAGCCCCTTTATCACCAGTTTAGGCTGTCATATTAATGATCCAAACTATGACCGATATCTCCTCTAACTTGACTGTTCAGGAAGAGGTATGAAATAAATTCAACCATCTTGGAAAAGAAACTGATATGGGGTCACTGAGTCTTCATTCAGAGCACCTTGAAGAGATGGGGAACATTCTCCAGTATAATGGCCACGGCCTTGCTACAAGAGAGAGTAAGCTGGATATGCTAGACACTAGAATAACTGACCATGAAGATGGGGCATGTCGAAAACAAAATTGAGGGTCTTTAGTATCCCTGAGAATAAGGAAGCAGGGCGGCTGCTTATCCTTTATTAGAAGAAAATTATTCAAGTGGCCTGGCATCCCTTTGGACCAAATAATAATAGGGTCTATAGAGCATTCATACCTTTGCTGCTTTGGAACAGAATGACTAGACTGGTGTTGGTCCATCTGCTCTCATACCACTGTGAAGAAAGACTCCTTTCATTGTGTTGGTCCACTAGAAAGGTAATTTGACTTAAAGGGGCATGTATTTTCAGAAACCATGATTATTCCAGATTAGCCTGAAGGAAAAGATCTGTCTTTATTTCAGCCTTCAGCTGGTGCTGCCTACGTAAGTTAAAGTTTAAGATTTTTCTTTGGATTAACTTTAGAGGGAACTGGTAAATGTTTTAATGCTGGAAGAGGCATTGGACAGATTGAGGAGGATAGCAGACCCAGCCTCTGTCTCAGAACTGCCACTAAATACGGGAGCAGAAGCTGCAGTAGTATTGCTGATTTACTCTGCTGCTGTTGGTTATGGCTTGGCAGAGGCCTTTATGTTATTCAGGAAATGTCTCCCGGATGGCAGAAAGGCAGTAGCCAAGGCTGTAAAATCTTCTTCATAACAGTAGTAAGAGACAAGGGTGACATCAGCCACAGCATTGCATTATGCTGCCTTTGTTTCCTGTCATTCTCTAGCTTTAACTAGGATATACAAATTTTACTATAGGATGAGTTCTGGATTGATGGTAATGGCATTGTATATAACCCGTCTTATAATCATCAAATTCAGTTTTATTTTACTGAAGTGAGACCTTGTTTTTTTCCCCGCTTTGGAACTATACATAGTACATGATGTTATTCCACTTATAAAGTATACTCACACTGTTCCACTGCTGTTTTGGCAAAATATTTTTTTGGATTGCAATGGCTGTTCTGAAAGCAAAAATTTAATTTATTTGTTATATTGTAACTTTCATTTGTATGTGTTTATCTGTGTGTTTGGGAGCGCACCACTATATTAATCCATCCTTTATTAAGAATGAAGTACATTTTATTGTCATGGAATATAAACAAGTTGAAAATATATTGAAATGGGCTAGGATTGTCATTTCAAAACAGCCCTTTATTTGTTTCATGGTCAATGGACACTAATACTTTACCCACTGGAGGGGCAACTCATTTATATGCAAAGGGGATAATTTTTCCAGCAGACTAATACTTTATTTGAATTAATGTGGTGATTTTTTTGAGCAGACTACAGATTCACTTCTGCTACACTGGGAAACCTTCAAGAGGTCTTGCCTTCTCCAATTACTGATATAAATATAAGGACTGACTGCATAAAATGTTCTGTTCATAGGCTACATACAGAACCAATACCCATAAAATGAGTTATTTCCAGAATATACAAACTTCCTTATTGTCTCAAGGGACCACTTTACTCATAAATATAGTACATCATGGGAGGGTGATCTGACTATTCAGCTAACATGTGATGGCTGGTCAAGAATCTGCCTTCACCCCCATTTTGCCAAAAAATCAAGAATATTTTTTTTTCCTTTAGGTGGCAGTGTTTATTAAATATTGTTACACATCTTCCAGAATTATGTGGATGTTTACAGGTTCATCATCACCCTGCTAGAGGTGTGTTATAGGGGATATGGGGGACTGGAAACGTGCCTTTTGGGATTGCCCCTCACTTCAGTAATTTAAGAAGGGATCCAATCATTTTGTAATAGTCTATAGCTGAACTTGGTTTCTCTTAGATCTTCACTATTTTAATAAGTTATGACTCTCTGCTCAACTTGGCCGCAACCAATGGTGATTATTGCAAACAATGTTATTAGTTAGCAAGAAAGGGTATTACCAGAAGTTTGGAGAAAGAGGGCCCACATGACCTTGAGCTAGCAAGGGCTATAATGTAGGAGATTCAAGAAAGTTAAGTTTCTGCAATAACTTTCTTGAGTAGGCAGTTAGCTCTACAGAAGTGGGTTTTATGGAATTGTCTTTTTTGAGTTTTAAAACTCTTATTTTCCAAATTGGAGTGTTCATTACACTTTGTAGCATTGAAGTGATAATATTTGCAATGTTAATCTTGAGACTAAGTACATCTACCACATTATTATTATTAAGTTTATATCATGCTTCTCTTCTGTTGTATATGTTTACTCATTGTATAGCTTGCCTTGGGAAAATTACTTTTTTTGTATATTGATAAGTAAAAGTTCATTGGTTCATAGGGCAATACTAGGCTATAGGCCTGGAGGCCCTTATAAGCCTAGCCAAGAATTTCACCCATGTTCCCACAAAGTCAACACCTGTTTTCCCTGTCTAGCAGGGACACAGGTGGGATCCCAGGGGTATATTTTCTGTTTCCCATCCAGTTGTCCAGGTTCCTCTTAAAGAGGGCAAGTGAGGTACTCTGCATGACATGGAGTCTATTCCACAGATGAGGGAGTTTTTGGGACACAAATCTATCCCATCAACAAGTTCTATTAATGTCACAGACCGGGTTGAGGCCTTGCATGCAGGTTGCAGAAGTGGAGTTTGATTTACGGATATGCAGCAACTCCATCAAGGCTGAGTCTGAGACGGCCTTGTATGCCAGACACAAGTCACCTTCTTAGCAGTCTGTGCAAGACTGAGTAGAGGGACAGGGCTTTTAGCCTATCTGTGTAGAATAGGTGTTTGAGACCCTGGATTTTCTTGGTCAGGAACCTCTGTGGTCTCTCCAACTGCTGCTTGTGTTTGGCAAGGTACATGCCAAAGGGGGCATTGTGGTCAATAATGGGTTTCGTAAGGGAGGAGTACAGGGATGTTATGATCTCCTTGTTCCTGGATAAAATACACTTACTTATGAGATGGGCCATGTAGAAAGCCATCCATGCAACAGAGGCAACGTGGTGGTCAAAAGTCAGGTTGCTATGAACCTGGGTGCCCAAGTCCCTCACGACTGATTGCATGCTTAGTGCATTGTTATTAATGTGATAATTAGTGGGGATGCCATTTTCCCCAAAGGGGATAATGATGAATTTCTTGGCCTTCAGTTTGAGGCCATGCTTTTGGCACCAGTCATTAGTTTGGGTAAGGCCCTCTTGGAGGATGTTCACATCACTAGGGGGAATTTAAGACAGCACCCAGCTTGCAGTCATCTGCAAACTTGATCAGCTAAAGACCACTGGTTTTGGCTTGCACCTCAGAAAAGTATATCCCAAACAGTAGAGGCCCCAAGACCAATACTTGGGGTGCACCACTTGTTACGGGTCTACTACTACAAGTGGCTTCCCCTATTTTGACTGAGTGGGTTCTATCAGTGAGCCAGTTAACTACTTATGGGGTAATATACGAGTTGATACCTAGCTGGGAGAGTTTATGTATTATGCCTGAATGAGAAAAAAAGTTGAAGGCTTTGGCTAGGTCAAGGTAGGCGGTGTGCACTGGTCTTCCCCTCATCCATGGCTTTGGTGACTGTTTTAAAGAAGGCAACCAAGTTTAACAGGCATGATCTCCTTTGACAAAACCAAACTGTGTGGGATCAAGTGTTTGGTGGTTGCCAATGTCCTTTTATAAAGTCCATAATAATGCGTTCCATGGCTTTGTAGATCAGGCTAGTTAGGCTGATGGGCCTACCTGTTTTTTTTATACCAAAATACACCAATTTTGCCTAAAATTGTGATATGTTAACATCAATATTAGCTACCAGCCAACATCTTACTCTGTTTTCAGATCTCTCTACTGTGGTTCATGCCCTCTCAGTTGTACTGCTGTAACAGTCTCTAGCTCCAGACACAGAGCTTGATTCTCTGCATTTGGTAAAAAAAACTGTGCACCCCTGGCTACTTACAAGAATGGAGAGGTGCCATTTCATTATGCTGACTCTGTGAGCACTACACTGCCTGCCTACATCACAATGTATCATTTTTAAATTTCTAGCCTTGCATGACTGTGGATCATCTGTTTGCAGGATCTCCTGAACTGGTATCGTCTGGCTTGTTCTCTGAACTTGACTTCCAAGGGGCTGCTAGTGATTTGAGTGGTACACTTGGAACCTTCAGGAATTCTGGCTTTTGTTTCTCATAGGTTCATAGGTTGATACTAGGCTATCAATCCAGGGGCCTATACGAGCCTAGCCATAACAATTCCCTGGCTATTTCTTCCCACAGTATTTACTTCCCTGGACCCCTGTCTAGCAGGGTGACTGACATGATCCCCGGGGAGAATTTCCTATCTCCCATCCAATCATCAAGCTTCCTTTTGAAGACAGCCAAAGAGGCACTCTGCTGGACATGTATAGGCAGTCTATTCCAGAGTCTGGGGAGTCTCTGCGTCAGGAACCTATCCCTCCAGCATGTTTTGTTCATTGTGATGACAAGGTTTAGATCCCTGGAGCGTGTGTCTCTGAACAATTGGGATTTTTTTAAGTGTAGCATGTCCAACTGCTCTGGGTTTGACATGGCCTTGTATGTTAAGCAGAGATTGCCTCTGAGTAGATGATATGCGACAGAGTATAGGTGGAGTTTTTTTAGATGGTCAGCATAGGGCATCTGCTTTAGGCCTGTGATTCTTTCACTGAGGTATTTCTGTGGCCTTTCCAGGTCTTGCAGATGTCTTGAGAGGTACATACCAAGCATTGTATTCTGTAATGGGTCTAATGAGGGATGAATACAGTGGGACAATGACCTCCTTTTTTCTGGATGAAATCCCTTAGTGATGAGATGTGCAACATAGAAGAATTTCCTGACTGTTGTGGTGATGTGGTTATTGAAGGTGAGACCACTGTCCACCTGTGTCCCTAAGTCTCTTATCACACATTCGGTGTTTAGTGTACTGGCACCTATGTGGTAATTCATGGGTACATGTTTTTTCCTAAAGGGAATAACTATACATTTCTTGGCATTGAGCTTGAGCCCATGGTTCTGCTACCAAGCATCTGTTTCTGTAAAGCCCTTTTGTAGAATATCCACATCATTTGGGGACTTTGTTAGCCAGAGTCCTTTAGTGTTGGCCTGTACTTCAGAGAAGTAGATGCCAAACAACAGTGGTCCCAGGAATGAAACCTGAGGTACTCCACTTGTCACTTGTCTGGAGCTGGATTTGGAGTCGGCTACTTTTACAGTGTGGGTTCTGTCAGTAAGCCAGATGGCAACCCATCGAGTGATGTAGGGATTAATACCCAGCTTAGTAAGTTTATCTATGATTCCAGATTGTGGGATGGTGTTGAAGGCCTTGGCGAGGTCCAGATAGGCTGTGTGGACCACCTTACCCTTGTCCACGGCTCTGGAGACTGATTCAAAGAAGTCAGTCAGGTTCAGGCAACAAGATCGGCCCTTCACGAATCCAAACTGCATGGGGTCCAGTGTTTGAAGGTTGCCAATGTTTTTGTTTATAGGCTCCATGATAATACGTTCCACGGCCTTGCAGATCAGGCTTGTCAGACTGATGGTGCAGTAGTTCCCAGGATCCAAGCTGGATCCCCCCTTTTGGAGTGGGATAACTATAGTTGTGCACCACTCAGTGGGCATGAAGCCTGAAGTGAGGCTATGATTAAACATGACACTTAGGTGAGGTGCCAGTTCATTTTATAGTTCACGTAGTACACATCCTGGGATGTTGTCTGGACTCATGGTTGCTGTATTCTTAGTTTTGGAGAGTGTGTTTTTTACCTGTGTGGCCATTATTACCAGAATTTGGCAATGCTTTGGTATTGAGATGGGCCCTTTAGGGGGTAAGAGGGGGGTGAAGTTTGCACTGAATCTATCTGCCAGTATATTGGCAATATCCTTGGGATCAGTATATTTAATGCCATTCTGTTGCAGCTCAGAGCAGATCTGAGCATTGCCATTTAGATTCTTGACATAGCCATAGAATGCCTTGTGGTTGTCTTTGGAATATTTGGCAATTTTATTCTCGTAACTAGCTTTGGAGGATTTTATGAGGGATCTCAGCTTCTTACCGAGGCTGGTAAGGGAGTTTTTTGCATCCTGGGATTTTCCTCTTTTCTGCAACAGTTTCTTCCTTTTGTTGTAAAGTTTGTTTATCGCAAGGGACCACCAGATTGGCTTCCTTTTTTTTGGAGGAGGGCATCTTGGTTCTATTGGGGATGGCACGATTCATGCACGAGTGGATGTGCTCATACAGTGCCTTAGTGTAGGATTCAGCAGTCGAACTTTCAGTTCCCATCTGCATGGGTGTCATGAAGTTTGTCACTTCTGACTTGAGTAGCATGAAGTTGGCTTTGGAGAAGTTTTTTTACGGAGGTTTCCCTACTGGGGGGTGGGGGAGGGATGTGGATGTCAAGGGTGATTAGCTTATGGTCAGACCTGACAAACAAGGGGGTGACCATAGGTGTGGAGTATCGATTTCCCATGTTGGTAATGATTAGGTCTAGGATATTGGAGCCCCTGGTGGAACTAAGGATTAGTTGATCCAGGGCATTGGAATTTATGAATTCCAAGAACCATTGGGAAAAAGTGTTGGTACATGAGTAGTTTTCCCAGTTAATGGCAGGGTAGTTGAAATCACCCAGTATTAGGGTGTTTGGTTGTATCTTAATATTTTCCAGTATGTTTAGAAAGGTGTAGTGAGAATCTTGGAGCATGGTGGGGGATCTGTAGCAAGCTACAATTTAGATTGCAGTCTTACCTATTGTTAGTTGCACCTGGAGAATTTCAGACGCATTGTGCTGGGCAACTAGCCTGGTGTTGTGAATATCCTTGGTGAATATGGACACTCCTCCACCTTTAGTGTCATCCAGCTATGTATCAAGTTTCAGAGGTGGGGTCTCTGATAGAGTCCCTGGTTTTGGGTGGATTTAAGCACTCTTGAAAGAGTCTTCCTCAACCTCAGTTTTAATTAGGGATTGCTATGTTGTGAATGCTTTACACTGTAGGTAATTCAATTCTCTATTCACTGTTTTAATCTTTCTTATTGTTTATTATTTAATATCATTTTACTATTTTTATTTCAAACTGTTTTATCTTAAGTCATTTTATTTATATTAGTATATGTTTATATTTGCATTATACTTGTATTTCACTTTGTACAGAGCTTGGGTTCAAGCACTTAATTAAATCTAACGTTGAAAAGGAGCTATACAATGCATCAGCCCTCTCACAAAAAACATTGTATATTTGTTATTCAAAATATAATTTAACATAATAGATTCATAGTTATTACAAGACCAATGAATGCCATGACCGTTCTCACCTTACCAATTTGAAAATGAGCCATACAGCTATACAGTATCCTCTCCTCAGGCAGCAACACCTTTACCCGGGAGGGCCACACCAAATCAATCCTGGAGTAAGCTTGCCAGTGATATGGGATAGAGAAACAAAACCCTAACTATTATACAGATGACCTGAATTTGATTAATAGCTCAAGTGTATGAGGCACTGGCCGTAGAGATTGGTGTGCCCATCCAGATGGGAAGGCATTCATCAAAGACACTCCCTGTGGTGCAGGTGTGGTCAATGGGGGGAAGTAGCCCATGGATGTCAAATGCAGGGGTGGGAGGGCAGAGAAATAAGGGTAGGCCATAAATCCACCTATGTTAGCAGAAACAATTGCCAGTACCATTCCCCAAGGATGCCCTTAAAATCCATCCCTGCCCTAGCATACTCTGAGATGTCCAGGGAAGGAAGGAGGAGTAGGTAGACCAAGCAATGGACAGGGCACCAGGACAGCCAGAAAGAATGAAGCAAGGAGGAGGGGGAGAAGAAGACTCCTGGAGTAAATTTGTAGACAGACATCTAGTCATCTGCTTTATGTTTAAAAGATTAATTACAATGAGTCTAACTACTTAACATTTAGGGGAAATTTATTCCAGAGGTATGGTAGGTGCTGGGATACAAACCTATCCCTCTGTTATCTGTTCATGAAGATTTCATTCCCCTGATTCTTGTACTGGTGGAGATGTTAGACTTATGAAGAAACAGGAGATCCAAGGCGAGACAGAGATCTCCCCTCAGCCACTCTTGGTAGCCCAGGGACTTTAGGCCTGTGATCTGTTTGGTTAGTAATATTTGTGGTCTTTCAAATTGTTTGACAGATTTAATGAGATAAGTCCTAAAGGGGGCATAGTGCTTGAGAACTGACCTGATAAATGAGGAGTATAAGGGAATGATTACTTCTTTAGACCTTGATAATATTCCTTTGGCAATTAATTGAACTAAATAAAAGGATTTCCTGACAACCATTCTTAAATGATGGTCAAACACTGGGGGTGCTATGAACCCAAGTGCCTAGGTCCCTAACTACATCTTCATTTTGTAGAGGTGTGTCACTAGACACTAGGATGAGATGAGGGGTTGCCTATCAAAAGTGATGACACTACACTATACAGTACTTAGGTTGAACCCATTTTTAATACATCAAATGATTACTAGACAGAGTTCATAATAAAATGAAAACAATTCTATTTTTAATGGTGTACAAATCAATCCAAAGTCATTAGCCCTGTCAAAATCTGCCTTTTTTGTCAATGTATTTCAATTCATCAGCAAACTTCACAACATGTACTTATTCATACATGCAAAAAGGCATTTAATATATCATTTGCAAGGAAGCAAATCTTTACTATGACCCAGACACAACTGAGAATATACTTTTTGTTAATGATTCTGACTAGAAGAGATGGTCGAGTATTGTTTCACACTACTGATTTCCTAAGCCAAATCACATGACTGAGTAGCAGGGTCAGTTATATAACTGCAGGAGGTACTTAACATAAGGACAATAGTTAGGAGCCCTTTTCCAAATTAAGAGAGTCATGCAACCATAACACAATTAATGAAATAAGCATATCCACACCAGGAAGAATAAAGGAGCCAGGGGCTATCCACATAATTGGCATGTTCAAGGACCTTGACAGCTTTAACAAAATCAGACAAGCATCTACAGAATTAAAGGTGGCTAGAGCATTTCGGCAGAATATTTAGACCTGTATAGCCTGACTTGACTGGATTATTAATCCATCTGAGAGCTTCTTTACAGTGTTAAACTCAGAAGATCATAGGTTCACAGGTTGTTCCCAGGCCAACAACCACTAGGGCCCTTACGAGCCTATGCCACACATAGCAGTGTAAGTTTTCCAGTAGGGAAGTAACTAAAGGATTTGTAGGGGTGCTGTTTTTCTTATTGATTACCTCTGTCTACAAGGTATATGGGGACAGATTGGGAGTAAATTTGTGATTTCCTATCCACTTGCCAAGGTTTCATTTGAACAACATCAGGGATGAACTCTGTTTTACATGGATGGGGAGCATATTCCATAGGAGGGGAATCTTTTGCGATACATATCTTATCTCTCCAGCACATTCTGCTTATGTCAGAAGTGAAGTTCAAATCCCTTGATCTAGTGTTTCTGGTGCTGTTTGTTTTGCACATGTGCAACAGATCCATCAGAGCTGGGTTAGAGGAAGCCCTGAAGCTAGGCATAGATCCCTTCTTAGCAGCCTGTAGGAGAATGAATGCAGAAATAGAGCCTTTAGGCGATCAGTGTAGGACTGGTGTGTTCATGCCCTGAATTCTTCTTGTGAGAAACATTTGTAGGCATTCCACCTGTTGCAAGTGTCTTGCTAGGCACATGCCAAAGGAGGCATTGTACTCAATGACAGCTCTGATAAGGGTCGAGTAGAGTGGTACTATAACCTCTTTGGACCTGGATGCAATGCTCTCACATGTTGATGAGCATCAGATCCAGTATGTTTGATCTCTTGCTTAGACTGTGCACTATCTGTTCCAGGGTGTTTGTGTTAACGGAGTCCGGGAAGAGTTGTGCCTGTGAATTTGAGGCTGTGTACGTTTCCCACTCTACAGAGAGCTAGTTAAAGTCACCCATGAATATGGCATTTGTTTGGATGGTGAGTGCCTCTAGTAGGTTTAGGTAAGAGTAGTGAGACTCTAGTGGCATAGATGGTGACCTACAGTTAGCCATGATATAGTGAGGGACCTTATCTATGGTGACTTGCACTTGGTTGTGCTCCATGGTATTACCCTGTTTAACCAATCTGCAGGTATGCCTGTTGCTAACATAGATAAGACACCTTCACCTTTGGCCCCAGTCTATCCTGCTGTTGGTCTAAAGGTGTGGAAGACAGTTTAGCCTTGCACTGCTAAAGTACTTTCTACAGATGTATACAAAAACTTGGTCATGGCACAGGTGTCTACATTCTCCAGAGTGAGGTGGGCTTGAAGGGTGCAGAGTTTTTTGTTAAGGCTCCTCGCATTGAGCAGTAATAACGTAAGGTAGTCTGGTGACTTTTTCACTATGTTTGTAGTTATATCTTTTTCGCAATGCCTAAAAAACCTCTAAGGGGATGGATAAAGTTTTGGTCAATATCAGAAAGCCTGGTGGGGGATATCCTTGGCAAAGCAATATCTACTGACCATGTCCTCCCAAGCTGACAGATATTGGATCCCCCTAGTGTGACACCAGACACTAAGCTGATTATTAAAATCAGCTATAGTATGTTCATACTGGAATTATCCTTGGTGAAAATAGAATGCTGCTCAATGCAATGCTCATACCTGTCTGTGATAAATATTCTGACAGATCCATTGTGTCTCTTTTCAAATAATTCATTGAGGTACATCTTATGTCAATTACACTCACACGGACTATGACAAAATGATATTGATACATGGGGTGCAGTCACTTGAGTGCGGGCCTGATATTGTGTTTCTTGCTTTGTGATAGGCAATTAATTGCTATCATCTCCTTGACTAACCTGGCGAGAGGGGCATCTGTGTTCTGCACAATGGAGTCCCCAGTGACAAGAGTATTAGGTAAGGTGAATGCTTGCCTTAAGGACTTTGTCCTTGGGTGTGGGCTTAGATGAGATGTTTAATGTGTGCTTTACTGATTGCTGAGGAGCAGTGTTGCCGTCAGATGGCTTTGGAAGTCTTTGAGATTTGGGAAGGTTTCTGTTAAGCACCTCAGCATAAGACAATCTGTGTATGTGGGGAGGGATATAGTGTGGATATTCTTGACAACCTCTTTGTATGCAAGATTTTCGCCTCCAAGGAAGTTGTGTTTTTACATCTCTCACATTCTGTGTTATTTTCTTTAATGATTAACTGGTTGAGAACATGAGACAGTTGCTACATATCTTTAGGATACCCAAATCTACCTAGCTGGCCACAGAGACATTAGGACATTGCATATCCATGTTGTCCAGTCCTGTAATAGGGTGAGTTATTTAGGGGTCTCTTAGGGTAGTTTTGGGGGCTATGAGCAAGATGTTCTATGGTACTAGGATATGGAAGTGCTATTCTGTATGCAAACTAGCTTCTGGGGTTAAGGGTAAGATGTTATACAGTGCTAGGATATGATAATGCCATTTAATGAGAAAGCTAGCTGCACTGAGCTTAATTCTACACAATGCCACACTGTTTAACAGGTTTCCTAATAATCCTAACTGTGTAGTCTAGACATATGCTACTTCACAGGATACTGATAACCACCACTGTGAGATGAACCACTCTGTGCAAATTTGTCTGATTTATAGCTGAGAAAACAAAATCACGAAAACTGATTCCTCTACCTTCTAGGCAATAAACAACCACACTTTATGCTCCCTAACTCAGAGAAACCAGGAAGACACCTTCTGCCACAAGATGGATGATCCTGGAATTTCTTAATGTAACAGTACAGCAAAAGGAGCTGTTGATTGCAGTTTAAACAACAAACTACCACCAAGCAACTAAGTTCCTGGCAAATTTGCCCCTCTGCAAGGTAATTTGGAGGCAAACAGAACTAGAAATGCCTGCAAACAGAGGAATGTCTACTTTTGCTACAGAAATACTTTGAAAATACTTGAACGCAGTAACAATCACAGTATAAAGCAAGTCGAAGTGCATAAAATAAATAAATATTCTTATCTTAGCCTGGATGGCTCTGGATGCAGTTAAAACACTTGGAAAGTCTTGCTGGGCTGATGTACTAAAACAGTGTACAAAACAAACAAAATAAACAACTCAGGAAACCCATGCAAAATCAGTTCAGGGAACTTAGAGCCTCTATTAGTACTATAACTAGATTACTAGACATCCCTGATAGCTAAAGTTATTAACAGAATCAGGAGGACCAACAAGAATTAGCAAACACTGTAAAAACCAGTAGAACTGACCGAGTCGAGGTCCCATTTAGAGTCTCATATATGCATATCAATTTTAGTGGAGATAATGTCTTACAAGCAGTATGTATGGCCATTAGACATTAGTTATGTGCTTTTCCTAGAGGTTTACGCATGGATAGAAATAGGGTCTATATTAAATCAGCAAATGCTTAAAAAAGTGAAAGCTGAAAATCCCGAACACTTGGAACAGCGATTTTTTCCCGGGCAAAAAATGGGCCATTTTCGGGACTTTGCCATTTCCTCCACTGTGGGTCCGATCTCGTAGCTGGTATATTTAAGTGGGGGTGTGTGTCGGGCAAAGCCCCCCACTTTATTTAATGTTGTAGAGTTTTTTTTTTTTTTGTGCAACAGCGATTTTTTTTTTTCCCTGGGAAAAACATCACTGTTCAGAGTGTTCAGGATTTTAAGCTTTCGCTTAAAGAGGGTAGATAAATCAGCGTTCACTGATTTAACATAGACCCTAGAAATAGCACAGCAGAGCCATTCAGTGGCAGGCTTTACAGATATTTCTGGAGAAGAGATGAGAAAGTAGACAAAAACAACTGCTACATCATTTTCATCAGCCTGTCTTACTTACAGTATCCTTATCTGGCATGAGCTTACATAATCAAACCAGCTTAATAGGTAGCTCAAACAGACAAACTCCAAGCATGAGAAAGTATGCAAATGTCAAATAAAAACATATCAAGATAAGAAAGAGACCAAGGATGTGTTTGATAAAAAAAAGTAACAAGCTTTCACAGTCTGTACCTCATCAGGTTCACAGTTAATGCAATACTTGTTTCCATTTAGGCCCTATTAAGCTTAATGATTTTGATTGCAATAAAAGTAATTACTAGAACATGGAAATCAAAATCAACTGTAACTGAAGTATTGAATATTCTAAAGGAGGGAAATGAACTGAAAGTGGGACCAACAGAAAGGGAAAAGAAACAAATTCCAAATACATAAATCCAATTTTTGGAACAATATATGTTGAATAATGCTCAGGAGAACAATATTTTTTCAGGGAAAGAAGGAACTGAAAAAACTGGGTTATTTTCATGTAGTTTGTATTTTAACAAACGGAATGTTACTATGGTTTGTTTTCTTTCTACTATTGTCTATTATTGTATATGTACCTATATAACTTTTAAAAAATGTCATGCTTAATAAAATGTTTAAAAATTTTCAAAATGAAAATAAATATTGTACTGCAATGCCTTCACACATGGTAATAAAACAGAAACTGAAGGATGCTCAATGGGGAGAAAAATAAGAATTAAAATGATGCACAGAGCTTGTAATCTAAACACAAAGTCTGCAAAAAGTGATAAAAGTCAAGTAATATTTGACTATATCAGTGTATGTTATAGGGCATTAAAGCTCTAATCCATGCTTCACTAAGATATTCTCAACCTCTGTCAGATTTTGTAATGAGTGTTACATTAGTCTCTCTGCATTATAAAACTTTAACCTCTTCAGAATAACAGAAAGTCAATTTGCTCCTCTTTTTCACTGCTACCTATGAAGTCCCAAATTCTGGTAATTGTTTACTCACCTTGGAGCATACCTCTACCTGTGTAAAATAGTTACTTTTTGCGCCCTCATCTTTTGCTCTATTTCTTCAGAGTGAACACCAGACCAAATGTTTTCATTTCCCTTCCCCCTAGTTAGGTAACATAATCTAAATTCGATTTCATTATGGCCCCCTCCTTTATTATTGTTAAGCAAACCATCCTTCCGGTAAATTATTGTTATTGTTTTGTCCTGGCACTTTTACTTTCTGTCACCTTTCTCCCACTATCATTTTCTTATTTCCACACTGATCCTCCACCTGTGCAGTGTATCCAATTCTACATTTTTACCGCCTTTCATGTTTATACTAGCAATACCAAAATACTCAATTTCTTTTCAATTAGGCTTAGTATATTAACTTCTAGAATTAATGCCCGTGATTTACTATGTTTAGAGTATTACATGGGCAGCTGTAATAGACAATAATCTGACATCCTGTTTTTAGTTTTGTATCTCTAACCACTTTACTGGTCATTGTTCTTGATTTATGTCCAGTATTTGTCTATTACTTACAAAGGCAGCTGTCCTTCCTTTTTGTTTTGATTGCTATTATATTATATATAGTAGAGCTTTTATCCTCAAAGTCCCAAAAGCAAATGAGCCTTTTTAGTATATTTATTGAAGTGCATGTAAGAATGAATAAACACAAGACTGGTTAGCCTTTCTGTTAACAAATATTAGTAAACCTGACAAACCATCTGAACAGGGTCTGCATAACAACTGCCACACCTTCACTACCACCAGCAAAACATGGACTACTGGTTTGCGTTCCTTTGCTCGTGGACTTTAATAATCAGAACTAATGGTATGGGGAATGTATTTCTCACCACTGTCAATAATGTGCGTCCCTAGAAAGACAACTAGGAGGGGAAGTAAATGAAATGACTGAACAAAAGCTTAAGTAAATGCCAATTTCCTCCTGAAGCTATTCTGTGAGACACAATCCTGATGAAAACTAGTTAGAGTTCACAGTACATAAGAGAACAAAACTCAGTAACCACAGTCTCTCTGTGTTTCTGGGTGGTAAATTTCTAAGAAAAACATCTCCTATAATACACTTCAGTTTTACTGGACCATCTGAGACAAGGGCTGGAACCAGCCACATACTGACCTTGAAGTTCAAAACCTAAGGTAGACAAATTTCTGAACAAGGATCAGAGATAGAAGGCTTCCTTCAAATAGTTTTTTTTTTGTGTTGGGCAAGTTTCACCATCCACCAAGTCAACAATTTGTTTTCTATATCTTTCTGCCATCTCACATAAATGAATCCGTAGCCAGAATATAGAACTTAACAATTATTTATTTATTTGACATTTGTTTACTGGGATAGTCCGAGTGGACAGCAGGTGCCCTTTTTCACCACAGGCCTGGGGAGAAAAGCTCCACAAATATGCAATAGTAACATATTAATAATATTAATATTTAGTAGTGAAAGTTCAGTTTACAGAGTTTGAAAAGTAAATCGCACAGTTAATAAAGACAGTTAATTTCATAGTAACCAGAATTAGAAAGTGTTGTTGTGCAGTTAATACAGTGAGTAAATAACATAATACAAAAAGTAGACAGTGTTGTAGAGAACTGCAATTAAAAAAAATTGTAGTTACACAAGTTAAACAGTGAAGTAGAAAACTCTGATTGAGCACTGGAGGTCAAGTGAGTACTTGAGATCAAGTGAATAGTATGCATAGTGTTGGAGTGTCAGAGGGGAAGAAAAAAGACATCATAAGTACAATATTTACAGTAAGCACTTATGGTCCACATAGGTAGTATTCTAGGAAGTATGGAAATTATTAATTTTGAGGAAATACTTAAAAACCAAAGAATCCTAGGTGAAACAGCACTCTTAGAGAAGAGATAGTTTAAGGTGGGCCATTATAGTTGCATAGTCGGTTGGTGAGAAGGTAACATTTTAGGAGCTATTTGAAAGTGGAAGTTTTGCTTTGTAGTCTAATGTCAGGAGTGAGGCTATTCCAGGTGTTGGCAACTGTGTTAGGGAAGAGGGAGTCACCAGAGGTGTTTTTACATGGGATTTTCTCTATTAGGGCTTTATTGTTGGAATGTAGTTGTCTATTGGAATTGTAGAAGTTTAGTAGGCCAGAGAGGGCAGGGGTTTTATCAGGGTAGTACAGTATTTGATGAGATAGGCTAAGTTGATGGTATTGTACTAGATTGGGGAGTTCAAGTCAGTGTAAAGTTAGTAGGGATTGGCAGTGGTGGGAACGTGATTTGGTGTTGGTAGTGAATCTGGCAATTCTATTGTAACATGTGTAAGGTTTGTTGATGTCGGTCTTATTTAGATTTGTTAGTACTGGGGGAGCGTACAGTAATGTAGATAAGAGATTGGTTGTGGCTATAGCAATTATGGATTCAAAAATAAGGTATTTTTTACAGCAATATAGGGTACCTAACATTTTTGTGAAATTTAGAGATGGTTAAGGATAGATATTTGTTGAATCTTAGTTGTTGGTTTATTGTAATTCCAAGTAGTTTGGCCTCTGGGACTGGGGGTAATGAGTGTGTGTTTTGGCTGAGACTATACAGAAGGTGGTAAGGTCATTAGTTTTTGTTGGGTGGAACAGAATAAGTTGGGATTTTTGGGGGTTCAGTATTAGCTGTGATTTGTTTAGCCAGTTTTCCATCTGTGTGAAGGATTCCTGTGTGTTTTTTTGGAGGAGCTGAATATTAGATGCTGAGCAGAATAGAGTTGTGTCATCGGCATATTGTACTATTTTCGCATTTGGGGTTACTAGGTGAAGTTGATTTGTAAAAATATCAAAATGAAGTGGGCCAAGAATAGAACCTTGAGGTACACCAAGTATGACTGGGAGTGGGGGGAAAGGGAGTCTTGCCATTTGACTGACTGAAGGCAGCTGTCTAGGTAACTTTTTAACCAGAACAGGTAGTGGTTTTATATGCTGAGTTCAGAAAGGTAGGTTAGGAGTTTATTATGGGAAACCATATCAAATGCCTTGGATAAATCTAGTAAAATGGTAGAGCCTAGTTTAACTTGGTTTCTATGCGTGTTGACAGTGTTGGCAAAATGGATTAGGGCAGTGGTGATGCTATAGGATGGCTGGAAACTGTGTTAAGTTTTGGATAACAAGTTATTGGTGAGAAAGTGGATGAGGAGTTTGTGATGGACACATCTTTCTAGAATCTTAGATGGGGTGGCAGGATGGCTATGGGCCAGTAGTTTGAGAGGTTGATGGAGGGACCACCTTTATGAAGGGGAATAACATGATGTTTTACACAAGGAGGGGGTGGTGTGTTCAGCAATGGATCTATTTATCAGTAATGAAACGGGGTAAGCTATGGCTTTGGCTGCAGTTTGAAGGTATTCAGCTGGAAGACTGTCAGTAGCAAGAGTGGTGGGTTTAAGTTTGGTTAGGAGTTTTTGCATAGATGTTGGAACTGGTTTTAGTGAGAAGAAGGTGATGTTAGTTGGGCCCTTGGGGGATTGTGGGACGTCAATGGGAGCTGTTTTGTTGATAAGTTAAAGTATGGAGGAGGTAAAATAGTTGTTAAATTTGGAAACTATGTCTAGGTTTGATCCTTCTATATTGGGCTGGGGTGTAGATGTTCCACTGGCTGGAGGATGTTGTTCATAGCTGCACAGAACTTTTGTGGGTTGGAGAACCAGGTGTGAACATGGAGATAATAAGCATGTCCTTGAGTTATTGTTAGATTTTATTAATATAATGCTGAAATTAATTATGTTGTAAATATGCTGAAAGAAAAAGCTTGCTTAAATGCAGAAACAGAGTTTAGTAATATGTGATCAGCAGTCATACTAAATGACCATGGCTTGGAAAATAAGGAACCTGCTGAATGGACATTTTTCCCTTACAGACTTAAAAACAGGATGTATGCAAGAGCAAAAAATGCAAAATCTGCTTTTAAAGAATGGACAATGACACTGTGGCAATGTGTTTCCTCAAAAATATGTTTTTCTGCATGGAAAACAGGACATGGCACAAGAACAGATGTTTTTATACAAAGATCCAAATAAAATACAGGATGTTCACACTGTCAGAAAAGCTGATCTCTTAACAATGTGTTTTCTCAAAAATATGTTTTTCTGCATGGAAAACAGTATATGCTTATCAGCATTGGCACAAGAACAGATGTTCTTATACAAAGATCCAAATAGAATACAGAACAATGTGTTTCCTAAAAATATGTTTTTTTGCATGAACAACAGGACACTGTTACAGGATATTCACACTGTCAGAAAAGCTGGTCTCTTACAAGACATTGTTAAACAAGGAAGCTTAGTATTGTTTCTACAGGATAAGCAATTCTCCAAAATAGAACACCAAGAGGACTAAAACTGTATATAAAGAGCTGTATAAATCCAGTTATGTTAGAGGTATGGTAGGGACTCATTTGTCCTAAGGTAAATGTTATATCTCTCACATCATCTGTACTATATGAGAAGTAAAGTTGGAACAGTACTTTTAAGCTGCAACGTTGTTCCGTTTGGTTTATTATAAAAAGTTATTTGTTACTGCTCTCTAAAGTTGATGCTGCAAAGTATATTCTCTCATCAGTGTATATTCTGCAAGTTTCTGTATGCAACAGACTGTGAATGCAAATATAACCAGACTTTGAATTTTAGCAGAATCCAGCCAGCAAGACTGAGTGTCTTAAGAACACTTCAAATCCATCACACCAAGCAGTAAGCAGCTCTATGTAATTTTTTCAGTTATGATAACTTAAGAAAAAGAATTATTAAGCAAAGGATGCACAGGGTAAAAACAACAACAATACTAAACTTACATGGGGGTATGTGAAGGCCTCTACAGAAAACCTCAATAAAAATGTTATTTTAACACTCTTCAAGCTATTAGGTAAAAAGTAGAACAGCTAAGCTTAAATTGTTACCACTGATTGGCCAGACAAGCCAGAACACCTACAGAATGGGTACAAAGAGGAATGCTACTGGCCCAAATGGAGAATCTCTTCCTCTTGGCAAGGGGATAACCCTTGTAAAATACTTTCTAGTACTCTACAGGAACCTGGCATCTCCCTGGTAGAAGAACTGCTGTAAAGCCCACTCTTCATGGTGAAGGTGGCTTTCCTTTAAGTATGGCTTCCTGTCTCCATTTTATAAATATGGAATTACATCAAGAAAGGTTACAATTCAAATGGCATCAGACCAGGTTCTTCTTGTCCTTTTTTCTGTTCTTTTAGGACAAAGCCACTGATAATTTGTGCGTTTCTATTTAAAGCCTTGTAATAAATATATCGCATTAACAAGACACTGTGGCTGATGTTCCACGAATATACAAAAAAACAACAAGAGCCAGCAATGGATGACTTAAAAGATTTGTATTCAAAGATACATAACAGCAAAAAAGACAAACCGGTTTCGGCTGGAAAAATAACACAGCCTTCCTCAGTGTATAAATTGCATTCAAGATACATGCTGTTTAAATATTAGAAGAACAAAAACCATTGGTTGAATACTCATAAATATTCATTTAATCCTGGGGAAAATAAACCACCAATTCCACGAATATAGACAGATACCTAGATATAGATATATAGCTATAGATATCTATGTATAGATATAGACAGATATACATAGACATAAATACACAGTGTGTTTTTTTCATAATTTTTTCATAATTGATAAAATTCACATCTGTAATTTTTCTCTCTAATTTTTATATGTGTAACTTAGCATCTTTTTAAATATTTGCAGATTAGTTTTCATATCTGAGTGTTATTTGGTTTAAAAAATTATGCATAAAAACATCTACTTGAGAAGCATTTGTAGTGACTAAATCTGTCACATTACTTATTCCTTTATTCAGACATCTAGGATTAAAAATAATTATCCTGCACAACTGTTTGTCTGATAACAAAATGTGTCAGTGTTTATCATTTTATAATGATCATTTTGAAGAAGTATTAAAAATGGAGACCTCAAAGTGTTCTTATGATGACAGCATAACAATCTCATAAAACCTGTTTCACAGTACTTTGCTTTGATAAATCCATCACATGTAAAACATCATCCTTCATTTCCCTTATGTTTCAGTTCCAGGCATGATTCCACATCGGAATTTTAATCTCACAGGTTTAATAAAGTATGAATCAGTGCAGTACTTGAACAGTCACATGATTGATTATGAAGTCATATCTTAAAAAAAGAACTTTCTGTGACCTTTGGTATAAGTCATCTGTTTATTCTTTGGAATGAATCCCTTAATTTTTGATCTAGAAATTCAGTATGTTCAGATCTATTGTGCATGTTAACTACCTGGCTATATGCCTGGTCCTCATGTTTAAATATGTAGCCATATTTAAATTCCACACCAAGCTCCGGACTTGTCTGTCAGTGCAGAACATTAAATGGCCATTAATGATAATACAATAAATGGACAGCTTTTAGGCACATGAGTTGTGTATGAACAGCATTTTCAGGCAGATGTTACAAAAAGTTGAATTTCTGTTACAGCACAACACTAATGTTTTTTATTAGGATACTTAGAACGTGCCTTAGAGGACTGTAAAGCAGCTTCTCATTTTTATTATTTTACACATTTTCTAATGGCCAGAGGTATAGAGACTTGAACAACCTGAATGAAATATATGTGTGTATGTGTGTGTGTGTGTGTGTGTGTGTGTGTGTGTGTGTGTGTGTGTGTGTGTGTGTGTGTATGTATATATATATATATATATATATATATATGGATCCCTATCACATGGTCGACAGGCCATATGATCGACTTTCATTTGGTCGACAGTTCATTTGGTCGACAAGCAGTTTTATGTGGGGGGCTGTGCCCCCCACACCCCCCCTAACTATATACATCAACTCCAAGGTCGCACAACATTGGGGGGGGGGGGCAAATCTACCTGTCGACCAAATGAAAGTCGATCAAATGGCTCATCGACCATCTCAGGTAGACCTATATATATATATATATATATATATATATATATATATATATATATATATATATATATATATATATAGTCTACTTCTGTTTGTTGACAAACAGAAGATCGAATCCACATCAATGAAAGTGCACTTTCATGAAAGCCGAGTCACTGAATTGGCAAAATAACAAAAAAAGATGTTAAACACAGTTATGCAGGGAGGCAAGCCCCCCCCTGCACCCCCACACCCCTCTACTTAAATATACTAACTCTGAGATCACACTACAGTGGGGATAAGGAAGTATCCTTTTCCCCACTATAGTGTGATCTTGGAGTTAGTATATTTAAGTAGCGGGGGTGTGGGGGATGCAGGGAGGCTTGCCTCCCTGCATAACTGTGTTTAACATCTTTATTTTTTTTTTTTTGCTGATTTGGTGAATCAGCTTTTGTGAAAGTGCACTTTCACAGAAGTGGGTTTGTACTTTTCTTTTTTGAGATTATGTAATTTTGATAAAGAAAAGTAGACCCATATATGGATCTATGTCAGATGATTAAATTTTCAGAAACTTGAAATGGATGAGACCATATGATCAAGTTTCCAAAAACTCGAACATCAGGGAGGCCCTCAGCAGTATCTTCCTGATGTTGTACTTACGCACCTCTCCCCCATCTTAAACAGGACTTCCATTCCTGTAAGCCTAAGTGGTGTATTTCTACTGTATATGGTCTATTGCATAATGTGCTTTGTGCGTGCTCTGTGTATTTGCAGATATCTATGTTTTTCTCCATGAGTACCCCAGAAACATTTAAAGACTTGTGATATGTCCACAATGGTCAAATGAAAAGACATTGGGCAGACACAATGACCCAAAACCACTACATGATTCAGTGCTTCTGGCCTAATCTTGAGAAGGGTTTTGGTAGCATCTGCAGCTGTCACTGTAGCAGGTTTTGTCAACATGGAAGAGCGAGATTTAATTCTGCTATGGAAGGATGTGAAGCATGCTGACAATGGTAGGACCCAGTGAAACACCGGAGGTACAAGCACAGACTAAATTAGGTGACATGGACTACACAGAGTGACCTTTATCACAGAAATGTGGCTGTACAACAACTGGGATGGCAGTTGTATTCTGTAAAGCACAGTAGCTGCTGCCCACATGTATGAATAGTTACATACATGAATAGTTGTGACTTGTGCCATTGGAGTTTCTTCCCCTGGCCACTCATCAGCATCCCACTGTTTGCCACTTTCAGACAACTGTACTATGCTGAACTGTTTCCAAATGATGTTGCAGACACACAGTTTTTTTAGCACGGCATTCTAGAAGCATCCATACATCTTTGTATACTGCAGTACATCATACAAGGCATCTAAGTACCTGATCTACCCCATCAGGATGACAAGCACTATCAAATATTATAGGCTTGGCTATAAAACTAGCTGTGCCTTTCTTCAGCATGCCACTGGGAGTAAGTGATAAGTGTAATAAACCCTTGTTATGACAAACAACTGTATCATCTGTTGGTTGCTCAAAGCATATACTACAATTGTGTGTACATCTGCACCATGGTTCTGTCCTCTTTTATAAGTAGTTTGTCATGGTTGGTTAGGTGTGGACTCCATTTCTCATGCAATGTACACTGATATTAAGAGTGGGCTAAAGTTAATAGCTAAAGCAAATATCAGCAATGTTCTGAGTTCTAAAAAACTTGAATGTCTTTATATATCTATATCTATCTATTTACACACACACACACACACACACACACACACACACACACACACACACACACACACACACACACACACACGCACACACACGCACACACACACACACACATTATTAATAACTTCCTGTAAAGAACAAGAACAGCAGAATATAAAAATCATGGCAATATTGTGAACTCATCCCTATCATTTGCAACATGCACACTGAAGAGATGTTTGGAACAAGCTTGAAAATAATTGGTTGTTGTCTGTGTTTCAATAGGGCACATAACACTGGTTTAATCCTAAATATTTTTACAGGTTTGTTAAGAACTAAATTGGAGTTTGTCAGCAGTTTTTGGACTCAGCTTCAGAGGAATAGGTTATTGAGATCTGAATGGCTGCAGAGAGCTGTTACCAGGAAAACCAATAGCTTGATGGGAACCTTAGGCTGGTATTCATAGTCCCACACTTCACAGATGCATAAATGGAATCTGAGAATCACACCAACATGCCTATATTTAAATGAACAAACCAAGAAATGGCACTGATTTCAAAACATCTGAGCCTTGAGATGGAATGCACATTACACTTTTGTTTATCTTAACTGGAATAAACTAGCATAACATTAGTGTAGTTATGTGCAGAAAAATCCACATGTACTTAAGTCTATAAGATTGAATTTGTCATGTATTTTCATCAAGAGGTAGTAGGAGCAAACCAATATGGATGCCTTGAGATTTTTCCATGTGATCCTGCACTGACTTGGACATAGCACTGCTAGCAGGATGAATACTATGTTTTTGTTGGGGAGATGGCCCAATTTTCCAATTTTTTTTTAATAAGGGAAGTTAGGGTTTGATGCTTCTGTTTGTAGCATTTCCAAACATGAGAAAATTTTGGAACCCCTCAATACATTGTCATTAGCAGTTGATATCTCTTAAGAGAAAGGTATTGCACTGCTCTTTTGCAGTGAAGTGTACAAGTACATTTTAAAATGCATGTCTGACTAAAGGTTTCACCAGGAAAAGAGTCATTTGCATTTGAACTGCAATGTATAATAAATAGAGCAAATGAAAACTTACTCAACAAATAATTCAAATATGAATGTGAAATGGTAACAATTCCAAACTTTTCCAACACCTATGACTTTTAATTAGTGTCACTGACACAGTTGCATAATTTTACTTGTTTGTCTAACCTACAAAGAATTAATAGTATATAATATAATATATAAATACATACATACATAAAAAATTGTGGGGTTTGTCTTTATTTGCCAGAATGTATCCAGAAAGATTTAAATGGAAAAGTCATGGGGATTCAGAAGCCATATAGCTAAAACACTGGCATGTTTATAAGGGTGTCATTTGCATACATCCCATGGGCCTCCACTACATGAGGTTTAAGATATTATACAGTAGAGACTCCAGCTTGGCTGGTGCTTTCTTGAAGTTTTTGCTGAACGGTTTGCTTGTGTGCTTTTTTTACCCTTTGGTCTGGATGTTATATGGGATTTTTTGAAGGCACCCTAATGTTTATGGACATCAGGCTCAGTTTTAAGCTCTGTGTTTCTAAAGTAGAGTCAAACAATCAATTTATTTCCTACAGAAATATATCATGCCTACACTTAGTGGGTTTGACATTATTGGCCTGAAGGTGCCCTTAAAGACTTAATAAGTAAAAAGGTCATGAGGATTCAGAAGCCATATAACTAAACGCAAGTTTTCCTTAAAGGAATCATTTGTATATATTACAAGGACCTTCACTATAGTAGGTTTAAGGTATTACACAGTGAAGACTCTAGTTTTATTGAATCATTTGTGACATTTTCCCCTTTGGTTTATATGTATAGATAATATCATCATCAGTCCTGTTTTTCCTATTTTCTATATGGAGTCGAGGTGTCATGTGAGCTGTTGCCATCTCTCTCTGTTCAGTGCCACTCTCCTACCTTCTTTGGTACTCATGCCTGACTGTTGCAGGCCTTCTCTCATACAGTCCTTCCTCCTCTTCACTGGATGTCTTTGTTTACTGTTTTCTGTCTGTCCCAATTCTTCTTCACCAGATTGTATTCTACCTTTCTGCACTTGTGCCAAAACCTCTATAATCTATTCCCTCTGACATTTTCTGCAAATGGAGGTACTTTTTGCTTCTGCTCTATTGTCCTCATGTCTTCTTCTGTCCCATAGTGTGCATCCAACTACCTGTTTCAGGGCACTTCATCTCCATCACCACTAGCTTCCTCAACTGCTCTGTCTTTACTGCCCAGGTTTCTGTACCATACAGCAGTATTGGTTTCACCACTGTTTTGTACACTTTATTTTCAGCTTCTTTAGCATTCTTCTGTCATATATCACCTGATACACTGTGCCAGTTGGCTGCATTCCCTCTGATTATAGCTTTGACTTCTTCATACAGATTTCTCTTCTCCTTAACCACCCCTCTCAGATACTTGAAACTGTTAAGTTGTTCCAGTATTTTCCATTCAGTCCCAGTTCTCAGCTTCTTCTGATTTTCCCCATTTGTTGTCATTACTACTGTCTTATCTGTACTCCATTTCATCCCACATGCCTTCAGTTTTGCATTCCATTCATGTACAGAGACCATCTGCAATTCCAAATGTTGCTGTGTGGCTCAGTGGACTAGGGAACTTAGCATGTATGATGGTGTTGGTGGTTCTAACCTGGAGGTATCCACAGCTTTTGGATGTGAGATATTTTAGTTGGGTAGGCAGTTTAATGGCTAAGGTGTTTGCCTTACAAACACAAGGTGCAGGGTTTGAGTCTCACAAGGGATAATTGGCTAAGCTTAAAATGGCTCGCAAGGGCAGTTAGCTTAGTACTAAACTATGACCCTAAATGTCTTCCTACATCAGCTTTGTTGATCTGACCCCTCCAGCCTGTTAGCTGATATAGTCCATCACCATACAAACAGCAGTGGGATTTTGTCATATTCTTTCTCTAAGTCTAGGAATGCCCAGTTGGACTCTTTCCTCATTTCTAGCTTCTTCTCAAGTATATGTCTCACTGCAAACATTGAGTCAGTTGTGCTGCATCCTGATCTGAATTTGAACTGCTCATCTCCCATCTTATTTCCACTACTCTGCATATTCATTTATCAGTCACCCTCTCCAGAACCTTCATGCAATGTGACTGGAGATTGATACCTCCGTACTGCCTAGAGAGTGCTTATTCTCCAGTCATCTGGGATATGCCTCTTTCTCTTCATACGGCTATGAATACAATCAGGAGACATTTCTATCATACCTCATCCCATTTCTTATCACTGTGACCTCATCTGAGTCTGTTGCCTTCCCTGGCTTCATTTTCCTTATTGCTGTTCTTACTTCCTCCAGGGTAGGCTCTTTCTTTTCTCTCACTGTAGGCTGTGTCTGGGGCATTACAGCTTCTGCATTTTTTTTTGTTCAGAAGCTGCTGAAAGTACTCCTTCCATCTGTCTTTGATGTTCTATGGACTGGTGTGCAGGTAGTTGCCTGCATCTCTTAAGAAAGATATGTGATTATCTTCTTTATCTTGACATTTTTGCCTTGCAACCTGATATAGTTTCCTTATACCATTTACTGAGTCACTTTCCAGAAGCTGATGAGTGCCTCTGATGCCTTGTTCTTTGCTATTGCAACTCCTTTTCTTAGCCTATTTGTTAGCCAACCAGTATTCCTTTCTAGCCAGGTCCATTTTTTTGAATGGAGCCTCCCCCCTGCAGCCATTCCAATGAACCATTACTTGGCTCTTTTACACCATTTACCATAAACACTAATGTGCATACTGCTTTACTTCTACGATGATTTGGACTTCATTTGAAAGTTTTATTTTGCATTTTACAGCACAAACACTAAGACATCTGCTAAACAAAGCAATGCAGTCTCACAGTAAAAACAGACTTAGCATTAAAACGTCTCTGCCCTTGAAACTCACATTCATTGAAACAGCATTGAAACCCACATTCAAGGAAAATACATTTTGCCAGTGGCAGATAAAGATTAACTTTGGGCTGTTTTCAAATCATAGGCCCCTTGCACACAAAACATACATGTGGTCTTTGATACACCTTCCTGATTGTATTAAATTATATTCCTTGTACAATACAGTACAGTTGTTAGACAGCATTTTAAATTTGTTTTGAACATTTTTCCAGTAAACAATGAAACAAAATGCATGCACCATTAATGACAAAACTGCCCAATTCAGAACATTTTCAAGTAAACAATGAAACAAAATGCATGTACCAATAATGACAAAACTGCCCAATTCAGAACATTTCCATCATAAAAGTCTACTCTAACTTCTACAGTCCACCAGTATCAGTAAATCTGTACAATCTCTGAAGAAGTAAAAGTCATCTAAATAATTCCCCATTAAAGAAATCTGTAACTAATGAAGAGGTTGCTGCTAGCAAACAACTTTATATTTCATTGTTACATCTACAAATAAAGTTCCTGTTGCCCTTGAGGAATAAATTGCCTATGTTGCATTAAAAATGACAAGCTAGTAATATTACAATAGGGAATGGATGGCAAACTGATAACAGGTTCATAGTTACTAGGTATCTTCGCCAAAAAGGCCTGCAGCATCCACCCCTTTACAACACAGTACAGTATCAGCAGTGCCTCTACCTACTGTGGGAGTAGAATCCACAGCCTTCTGCATCAAAAACAAGTACACTACTTGTTATGCTATTAACAATGCAAGCCAACTCAGCATAAGCAGCACTAAACTTTTGTTCCTCTGCAGCTCTCAGCTTCTTGTAAAATCTACTTGACACTCAGCTGTATCTTTGAACTTTGCAGCACAAGAAATCTGGAAAAAGCCAAAATTTGTTGGGGGACAAAAGCCCAAAAACCAGGGACACATTTTAAACATTGCTTGTATAATGTTGGAAAGTTGTTAGAATAAAATGCTGTGTTACCACCATACATTTTACTGCCAAGTATTGAACCCAGGACCCTGTGCAAAACAGTCAGAGCAACATACCACTATGCCAAATCATCCATTTTGTAAAAAAAAGAGGAAGACTGAAACTTAAATGGCTACCATTTAGTGAATTCAGTTCTCACCATAGCTGTCAACCTCTTAGCACAAAACACCCAAACAAAGCCAATAATGAGGGAATACATCCCACAGGTAACATTAATCGCTGCACCACTGTGCCACTGATGACTTTTTAATGACTTCCTAAAGCTAGCAGCAGATGCCATCTCCTACCCTATATCTCTCCTAATAAACCACTCCATTGCTGAACAGTACACCTACAAACTCTGGAAAGTCTCTTATATCATCCCTCTTCAGAAAGGTGACTCCTCTACTCAGGTCTCACACTACAGGCCAATTACCCTTCTCCCTTCCATGACCAAGATTCTTGAAAAATACATACACAAACAACTCCTCAACTATGTACTAAGCAATAATCTCCTACCTGCAGCTCAACATGACTTCAGACCTAAATACAGTATAACCACTGCCCTTCTTAGTTTTACAAACTCATTTAACCAGCTTAGAAATGATAACCAGCTCATTTTTTCTATTTTTCTTGATATGACTAAGGCCTTGGATACAGTATCCCACCAAAAGCTACTAAATGAAACAGCTTCCTTAAACCTAACCCAGCCAGCCCTCTTCTGGTTTCTCAGCTACTTAACTGATCACCAGCAAGCAGTTAAGTGGCAAAATGAACTCTCCACCCTATTGCCAGTCTCAGTAGGAGGTCCCCAAGGCTCAATTCTCGGTCATTGCTCTTCAGCTTATTCATCGACAGGCTCTGCACAGCCACCCAGCATGCAACCATCATTCAGTATGCAGACAACTCCTCCCTCATATGTTCAGCTC